>NC_067400.1:484005323-484305323 GCF_016432865.1 Antechinus flavipes
AAACTATGTTATAAAATAGCAGTCATCAAAAGTATTTTGCACTGGCTAAGAATAGAGTAGTTGATCAGTGAAATAGGTTAGATTTCTATGACAAAATAATCAAAGACTATAGTAATCTGGTGTTTGACAAATGCACAGACCCCAGCTTTTGGGATAAAAACTCACTATTTGACAAAAACTGCTGGGAAAATTGGAAAGTAGTATGACAGAAACTAGGCACTGACCCACAGCTAATACTGTATGCCAAGATAATATCTAAATGGGGTCATGATTTAGACATAGGGATATTAAAAGCAAATTACAAGAACAAACAAATAGTTTACCTCTCAGAGCTGTGCAGAAGGAAGGAATTTTTGGCCAAAGAAGAACTGGAATTCATTATTGAACATAAAGTAGATAATTTTGATTATATTAACTTAAAACATTTTTTGTACAAACAAAACTAATGTAGACAAGATTAGAAAGGAAGCAATAAACTAGGAAAACATTTTTTACATTCAAAGATTTTGATAAAGGCCTCATTTCTAAAATACATCAAGAATTGACTCAACTTTATAAGAATTCAAGCCATTCTCCACTTGACAAAAGTTCAAAAGATATGAACAAATACTTTTCAGATCAAGAAATTGAAACAATTTATAGAAAATGAAAAAGGTGCTCTAAATCATTATTAATCAGAGAAATGCAAAGTAAGATAACTCTTGGATACCACTACATACCTCTGAGATTGGCTAAGATGACAGGAAAAAATGACGAATGTTGGAGGGCTTGTGGGAAAACTGGGACACTGATACATTGTTGGTGGAACTGTGAACAGATCCAACTATTCAGGAGAGCAATTTGGAACTATGCCCAAAGGGTTATGAAAATGTGCATACCCTTTGATCCAGCAGTGTTTCAACTAGGCTTATATCCCAAAGAGATCTTAAAGGAGGGAAAGGGACCCACATGTACAAAAATGTTTGTGGCAGCTCTCTTTGTAGTGGCAAGAAAATGGAAACTGAGTGGATGCCCATCAATTGGAGAATGGCTAAATAAATTATGGTACATGAATGCTATGAAATATTGTTGTTCTTTAAGACATAATCAGCAGAACGATTTTAGAGAATCCTGGAGTGTAATGCCGGAGAAACTGAGGCAGGAGAGAGATTAGAGAGTTTTTAATATTTTATTAATGGGAGAGTAAGATTGACTGGACAGGACTCTCGTCTCAGATTATCCAGTCAGACAGAGATAAGTATACTGGGACCAAGGAATCCATATTGTCCCAGGGCTGGAGGACCCAAAGAATCCAGCGTCCAGCATACAGCTGCCAGACGCCATTCTCCAGCAATGAATGGAAGAACCCCAACTTCTTAAATACCTTTTTGGAGACAAAGAAGAGAAAGGGAGGGAAGTTTTTTTTTTTATCAGGGAGGGGAAGCCATAAAACCTAAAAATTCCAGAGACAAAGAAGTAAAGATATCATGGGTTGGTCTTGGAATATTCTAAAGGAATATTGTAAATCCATAAAAGAATCAGGAGATCTACTCTTTTATCTTGCTAATTTATAACCCAAGAGCGAATAATCCTTAGTTTTACTGGGTCAGAGACAGAACAGTTAAGGTAACTGAGACAGGGAAACTGAGTCAGGACAGTTAAAGAAAACTGTGGCATAACAGGAGAAGCTTACATGAGCAAATACTAAGTGAAATAAATAGAACCAGGAGATCATTGTGCACAAGAACAACAATTCTGATCTACGTGGCTCTTTTCAACAATGATTTGATTCAGGCCAGTTCCAATGATCTTGTGATGATGTGAGTCATCTACAACCAGAAAGGACTTTGGGAACTTAGCATGTTTCCCAATTTAGCATTTTTACTTTTTTTGTTATTGTTTGTTTGCATTTTATTTTATCGCTCATTTTTTTTCTCTTGATCTGATTTATCTTGTGCACTAAGATAATTGTTAAATGTGTATACATATATTGGAATTAACATATATGTTCCATGTTTAACATATATTCAGTTTCTAATAAAAAATAAAATAAAAGAATGATGGATCTCTATTCAAAGATGATGATGATGATGATGATGCAATTAACTTATTCCATACATGTTTGTAGTAAATATCAAGATATCAAGTAATTGAATCATTTCCATTTGATCTTTCTTAGAAAGAATATGAAGATAAGCTGACAAGTTAAAATATGGAACTCTGATGTTCTTTCTAGAGGTGAACTTCCAAGCATTCAAATGCTATTTCAGGGAGCCCGGTCCTAATGGATTGGCCACATTTCATGAATTCCAAATATATGTTTGCCAAAAAGATTATTTTTCAGAATATTCACAAAAGTGAAGCATTTAATAAGGAGGTCAGAAGAGGTGATAGAATGACATTCTTGAGGTCTTTTTTAAGAATCAATCATGAGACGTGGGAGATACTGACATAGGACTGCCTAGTATGGCTCTGCTCTCTATAAGAAAAGTAGAACTGCAGTATCTAAAAAGAAACATGGTATGTTTAAACATAGTGATATCTGAACTTTATGTATTAATATGGACTATTTGTACTCAATTGGTGGTAAAGTTTTCTTAGCTTGTATTAGTCTGATCAGCCAGTTAAAAACTGTATGTTAACCATGACAAAATCATATTATTTTGTTCCTATTTGAGCACAAATGATAACAACCAATCAATTACATGGATAAAATAATGAATCTTTGAATTACTGAAATGTAAATGTAAAATCATAGATTTAAATCTCAAAAGAATTTTATGGGTTATTCTCTATTTTCTCATCTTATAATGAGAAAACTGAAATGATTCAGTCAAGATCAGATGGGTAGCAAGTGGCAGAAATAGAATTCAACTCAGGTCATCTTAATCAAAATCCAGTATTTTTCTATCATACCATGAAAAGTACTTCGAGTATAATACCAATTCTCTCACCATATATGAGATATTGAGAATATAATTAAATATCATTGACTTGTCATGTGTTAAATGAAGGCACTTAAAGAAAAAATATAAAAATTCATTTTAGTTTAATATAGAATACATATACTATTCTAAATATCAGATTGTGAAAATTATGTTAAAAAGTGTTAATAGTTGATCATTGGCTGAAATTTATCATACAGCATGAAGAAGACACTGAAAAAATACAGTCAATATAATTTTAGACTCAATTTTATCATATAGACTAAAAAAGGAAAATATACGTTATATAGTTAAACTCTTGCTTGCAAATTTAGAAATATCATTTGAAGAGGAAAATTGACTAGACTTCAGTCTCAAAGTTATTTATTAGTATGTGGAAAGGCATGGAGCCATATTATAAAAAGAATACTTGAAAAAAATTGTTCAGTTAACACAGAAACAAGAAGATTCTGAAATCATGAAAGCAATCAACATTGTTTTAAAATCCACCTTTCACATGAAAGAAGAAACAGATACATATTCTTTTGTTCCCATATAAAAAATTACAGGAATGAGTGTCATAAAAGTACACAGGGAGAAGAGTCCTGCTTTAATGAAGAACTTTTTTTTTTTTTTAACATATTAAAGCTATCCAACAAGAGAATAAAATTCTGTCAAAACAGTGAGCACCCTATTACTATAAGGATTCATGCAAAGAATTATTAGCTAATTGCTACATATGTTGTAAATTTGAACCATTCAATGAACGAGGAGCATTTATTAAGCACTTATTCAGTTTAAAAGAGTATACAAGGTGCAAAGATAAAATATGTTTCTACTTCAAAGATCTTAGATATCTAAGGGCCTTCTCAATTTTAAGGCTCTGCTGTTTGTTTGTTTTTTTTTTTTTTTAATTAAATTTTTTATTTAATAATTACATTATATTGACACTCGTTTCTGTTCCGATTTTTTTTCCCCCTCCCTCCCTCCACCCCCTCCCCTAGATGGCAAGCAGTCCTTTATATGTTGGATATGTTGCAGTATATCCTAGATACAATATATGTTTGCAGAACCGAACAGTTCTCTTGTTGCGTAGGGAGAATTGGATTCAGAAGGTATAAATAATCCGGGAAGAAAAACAAAAATGCAGATAGTTTACATTCGTTTCCCAGTGTTCTTTCTTTGGGTGTAGCTGCTTTTGTCCGTCATTTATCAATTGAAACTCAGGTCTCTTTGTCAAAGAAATCCACTTCCATCAAAATATGTCCTCATACAATATCGTTGTCGAAGTGTATAATGATCTCCTGGTTCTGCTCATTTCACTTAGCATCAGTTCATGTAAGTCTCGCCAGTCCTCTCTGTATTCATCCTGCTGGTCATTTCTTACAGAACAATAATATTCCATAACATTCATATACCACAATTTACCCAGCCATTCTCCAATTGATGGGCATCCATTCATTTTCCAGTTTCTAGCCACTACAAACAGGGCTGCTACAAACATTTTGGCACATACAGGTCCCTTTCCCTTCTTTAGTATTTCTTTGGGATATAAGCCCAATAGAAACACTGCTGGATCAAAGGGTATGCACAATTTGATAATTTTTTGGGCATAATTCCAGATTGCTCTCCAGAATGGTTGGATTCGTTCACAACTCCACCAACAATGCATTAGTGTCCCAGTTTTCCCGCATCCCCTCCAACATTCATCATTATTTTTTCCTGTCATCTTAGCCAATCTGACAGGTGTGTAGTGGTATCTCAGAGTTGTCTTAATTTGCATTTCTCTGATCAATAATGATTTGGAACACTCTTTCATATGAGTGGTAATAGTTTCAATCTCAACCTCTGAAAATTGTCTGTTCATATCCTTTGACCATTTATCAATTGGAGAATGGCTTGATTTCTTATAAATTTGAGTCAGTTCTCTATATATTTTGGAAATGAGGCCTTTATCAGAACCTTTAACTGTGAAAATGTTTTCCCAGTTTGTTGCTTCCCTTCTAATCTTGTTTGCATTAGTTTTATTTGTACAAAGGCTTTTTAATTTGATGTAATCGAAATTTTCTATTCTGTGATCAGTAATGGTCTCTAGTTCATCTTTGGTCACAAATTTCTTTCTCCTCCACAAGTCTGAGAGATAAACTATTCTATGTTCCTCTAATTTATTTATAGTCTCGTTCTTTATGCCTAGGTCATAGACCCATTTTGATCTTATCTTGGTATATGGTGTTAAGTGTGGGTCCATGCCTAATTTCTGCCATACTAATTTCCAATTATCCCAGCAGTTTTTATCAAATAATGAATTCTTTTCCCAGAAGTTAGGGGCTTTGGGTTTGTCAAACACTAGGTTGCTATAATTGACTATTCTGTCTTGTGAGCCTAGCCTTTTCCACTGATCCACTAATCTATTTCTTAGCCAATACCAAATGGTTTTGGTGACTGCTGCTTTATAATATAATTTTAGATCAGGTACAGCTAGGCCACCTTCATTTGATTTTTTTTTTCATTAATTCCCTTGAGATTCTCGACTTTTTATTTTTCCATATGAATTTTGTTGTTATTTTTTCTAGATCAATAAAATATTTTCTTGGAAGTCTGATTGGTATAGCACTAAATAAATAGATTAGTTTAGGGAGTATTGTCATCTTTATTATGTTCGCTCGGCCGATCCAAGAGCACTTAATATTTTTCCAATTATTTAAGTCTGACTTTATTTGTGTGGAGACTTTTTTATAATTTTGTTCATATAATTCCTGACTTTCCTTTGGTAGATAGATTCCCAAATATTTTATGGTATCAACAGTTATTCTGAATGGAATTTCTCTTTGTATCTCTTGCTGTTGGGTTTTGTTGGTGAGCTCTGCTGTTTGTTTGTGGATTTTTTTTCTTTTAATTTTGAGGGTTTTTGCTTTGTTCTGTTTTGCTTTATAACTATCAGAAATGAAGGACAACATTTGTGGCCATTGTAATTAGGGAAACCTTTTAGGGAGAAAGCAAAATTTCATTTGAACCATGATGTATGAGTAGAGTTTGAGGAACTTACCAAAAAGGAAGGATGCTCTAATGAAGGGACCAGAGAGCAAAAAAAAAAAAAAAAATGTTAAAAGAGTGTAAACAAACTAATTTTGTATTATTTTTCTTTGTATTTTTATCTTCAACTGATAAAGGAAAGAGTTGTGCAATGGAATTTAGACAAAGTAATGTGATACTGTGAGAAGAACACTACCTCTGAGTACTTAAGGTTCAAATCACTTTACCTTTTAGTCCTCAGTTTCCTCATTGATTTTAAATGATATCTGAGATTTCTTCCAGCTCTAAATCTATAATATTATTAATGCCATGAAAGAAGACATACATTATCCAGGGGAAAAAAAAAATATAATCTTGATTACTATTGGGTCAATTCCATTCTCTTTTCTTTCCCCATTGAATGCTCCACTAAGATTTGTTGCAAAAAAGAAAAGGGCTTAAAACTTTAATCTGTCTCTCCTGGGAGTGTGTGAATTCATCAGATACTAATGAAACTTATTTTGGGGCCCACAAGCAAAAAGTCTTTTTACATATAAGGATTGATAATAAACTCAGTTGTTATAACTTTATTGTTAAAAGGCAGTATAGCTTAGTGGAGAGTAGTCAATCTTGGAGACAAGAAAACCTATATTTAAGCTCAGTTCTAGATTAAAATTAGACACATGGACCATATATTTTTAGCTCTTAAAATCCTAATAATATTTTTGATATGTTATCTGCGACAAAGATTCCCTTCTTTCTCAAATATTTTAGGCCAGTGATTCTATGTGTGTGTGTGTGTGTGTGTGTGTGTGTGTGTGTGTGTGTGTGTAAATAACAATTACTGATCTGTATCAGTGGACTAAGGTTCCTCAGGGGAAGTTCTCCACAATGGACAAATGGCCAGTTGTTCATCACTCACCACAATGACCTATTAAAAAGAAAACAAGTAAAAACCTCATCATTGATATATTAATCTGGACAATGCTAACTTGTGGTAGATGGAATTATTATAATTCATCTTTCTTCTAGGTGCTATATCACAAATAAAATTCAACACTGAGCCAAAACATAGGCAGCTAATACTTTGTAAAGCTCAGTGACATTCCAACAGTGTCCAGTTTCTTCCCATTAGAGATGAAATTTGGATTTAATGAGATTGCCCTTGAGAATATTCATGGACAGGGGCTACTTTGTGATTGAAAAACGGTGTCTTCTTAAACAGAAAGTAGTGACTTTATGGTCAGAAATTTTTGTATTCTCTGCAGCATCAAATAACCATAAAATTAAAGATTAAACAAGCTCTGTATTAACAAACCAACAGGATGATTTCAGAGAGGCTTGGAGAGACTTACATGAACTGATTCTAAGTGAAATGAGCAGAAACAGGAGATCATTATACATGGCAACAAAATTATATGATGATCAGTTCTGATGGGTGTGGCTCTCTTCAACAATGAATTGATTCAGACCAGTTCCACTTGTTCAGTGATGAAGAGAACCAACTACACCCAGAGAGTGTGGGACTCTTTCATGGGAACTAAGTGTGGACTACAATATAGCATTCTCACTCTTTCTGTTATTGTTTGATTGCATTTTATTCTGCTTCTCTTTTTTTTTTTCTTCTGCGACATGATAATTATATAAATATGTATGTATATATAGCATTTAACATATATTTCCACCATGTTTAACATATATTGCACTACTTGCGTAGTAGTACTGGGGAGGGTGTGGGGAAGGGGAGAATATTGGAACATAGGGTTTTGCAAGCACTAATTTGGAAGAATTGTCCATGCATATGTTTTGAAAACTAAAAAGTTTTAATTAAAAAATAAATATAATAAAACCTTACTCAAAAACAAAAAGAGATGGTTCTTTATGGAATTGAGGGGGAGTGATGGATTCCAAAATGAAGGAGAGGTAAAAAAGATATTGATAAAAATTATATCTGGAAAAAGAAAAAAAAATCAACAAGATATGTCATGAAAACAGCAGTTGTGAATGGAAATTGTTGAATTATATGGTATTCTATTTAAGGAAAGGAGAGAATTATGCAGATAAATACTGAAAGCCCATGGAGGGAAGAATATATTAAGACTGCCAGGCCTATAATCTAGAAGATATGTATTCAAATTATACCTAGTAGAAGTAATTAAGCTTTGTTTGCCTTAGTTTTCTCAAAAATAAAACAGGGATAATAATAACCTCTTCCTCCCAGGATAGTTGTGAGGATCAAAGGAGATAAAAGTTATAAAATACTGTGTACAGTGGTTGGAACATAGTAATCACCATATAAATGCTAGTTATATTAATATTATTTAAAAATAGTATTCACAAAACGATAGTGCTGGAAAGGACCCTGGAAATCATCTGATATGACTCCTAAGCTGTACAAATAAATAAAGGGAGTTACACAGAAAGTAAGTTACATACCCAAGGTTATGAAATTAGTTAATAAGGAAGCTTAAATTCAAACTGAATTTTGATAACCATTTGCTTCTTTCATTAATCCCATGCTTCTTTAATGCCTGCCTCAAACTGTTGTGAAAAGATAAATTATTGGTAAAGGACTCACTGTGGTCCTGCAGGAAATCAAGAAGTTGCATTATTACTTATTTAAATATTCAAAAGTGCATTTCATCATAATTATTTCTTTTGTAATCTTATGGGTATTATTTTGTGCATGTAAAAACTATGTGAAGTGATTCATTTCACCAGATTGCTAAAGGAGTCCTTGGACTTGAGAGAAAATAAGAGAAAACATTGTCCCAGAGAGCAGGACATAAGTAATTTTGGGTTGGTGATTAAATCCACTTCAATTCATATGAAATTAATCAAATCAATTAAACATTTATTGAGTGTCTACTCTATGTAAAACACTAGAGGTACTAATAAAAGAATTAAATATTTGCCCTCAAGAAGCCCGCATTTTACAGAGAGGGAATACAGTAGTTGTAAACATAATTAAATAAAGAATATATATAAAAATATAAAAATGACACAGAGTAGGTGAATACTATTAATGGCAACAGTATTTCAGACCAGAGAGAACCCTAGAAAAAAGAATCATAAAGGAAGGATATGAAAAATTGTATATATAAAATTCCAAATAGGATAATATGACAGATGTGTAGACTGCATTAAAAAAGAGAAGTTCAAAAGATACAAGATAGAAAAGTTACCCAAAGTGGGAGCATTATGGAGAACTCCAAAGAAGTCTGAAAGTAATGTAAGTGGGGAAAATTTGGGGGTGGGGGAGGAAATTGTGCTGAACCTTTTCCCTGTACAGAGTTCATGGTCCTAGTGACCACTCTGGAGGTCCAATCAGAGAAGAGTACCAGACAGATTCAATCTTGCAATTTAATGTGATTTTCCAATGATAACTTTTTCTGGGTAAGCAAAGAATAATGGAGAGCTCCCAAGAAGTCCAAAAGCAGGGTAGCTGGTGAAAAATAAGGGAAATAATTATGTTGAGGCTCCTTCTTAATTATGTTGAACCCAATGCTCATAACAGGCAGAAAATATTGGCTTCTCCTTTATTCCATTTATTCTTTAGAATGATGAAAAATAAAGCAAATACTCAGTAATTTTTTTTTTTTGCTGAATAGATAAATTAACAAATGATTGAATTCTAATCAATTAACAGAAATTATTAAACATCCATTATATGTCAGGCATTATGTTAGGAAATGGGGATATATAAACAATAAACAATAACGATGCTGTCTTTTGCCTAAGATATTACATTTTATGGGAGGAGTCAACATAGGTTTTATGAGTAACTATATACAGAATAAATGCAATGTATTTGGTGGGGGAGAGAAGAAATAAGGAACTGGGTAGTTCAGGAAAGATTATATATAGTCAGTGGCACTTAAGCTGAACTTCTAAAGAAGCTAAGGAATTCAAGAATTAAAGGTATTTCAGTTGTGGGAGGCATCGAGTGCAAAAGCATGGAGAAAAACCCATAGTTTCATATGTGAGGAATAGCAAGAAAGCCAGTTTGGAGAGTGCAAAGGGAAGGCATGCATAGCCATGCTTTAAAGGTGGATTGTGGTGAGGTTAGAAAGAGTGTTAAATGTCAAATAGAACTGTATGCTACTTGATCCCTGAGCTAATCAAGAGCACAATGGGAATGACATGTTTCAGGAAAGTCATTTCGACAGCTGTGTGGAGGATAGATTATGGACAGGAAGATTTAATGTACTCAATTCTCTTAATTTATATGAGAACAACAATTCTTTCATTCAAATTCCTTCCAGTGAAATATTCATTTAGCAGTCACTGAAGTACAAAGTCTTTGGTCAGGTTTTACATGCAGACACACACATATGTGCATATATTTATATATCTATATCTATATTTCACTATTTCTGAATAGATGAATTATCAATATTAGCAGAGCAGGTCTTCACCCATTTGAGATAACACAAGAACTCTATTTATTCTGAAACTGGTGAAACACAAATAATTTACCAGGTATAGGTATTGTTTGACAGCCTGAGGACTCAGTTGAGATTGGTCACTGTGTTTGAAGACAGTATGGCTATTCCTGTATAAGCTTTTAAAATCAGTGTCACAAATACCAGTTTCAAGCTCAACATCTAAAGGCCCTCTCTTACAATTAAAGGATTCTTTCTCCATCCCACAACAGCTTCACATTGTGCCTCAGAAGCAGACATCTAAGTAGTTTCTTTAGACTTTAAGACTTCATTGTTCCCAAATATCTTATATTCCATAATTTTTTTAGCCCTTTAATCTTTGCCTCTTCCAATAAATTAAAAAAATGCTTCTTTGCCTTAAAATCATCACAAATCTAAGAAGAAAACTAACAGACTATTTTATATTAATGGCTTACAATCACTGTCCCTGTTATTATCCTCTCAAGTATTTGACCTTGGTTTTCAGAGTGCCCTTAGACTGCCCTCCTTGAAAGTGAAGGCTTTCACCTTTCAAGAAAAGTCTCTTTTTCCTAGTAAGCATGATATTGTGTTGGTTACCAGGAATGAATTTCAAATGTACTTTAGGACGACTAAAACATAAAGGATTAGCCAGACACTTACATATAAATTCTTCTATGTATATTTATTTATATTTATTTTGTATGCTTCAGAATATCCTCTATGGGAACATGAATAAATTGATATGCACAAAGGTATACTGTGGTGAAGGAAAGAAGCATTTATTAAGCCCTTACAACATTCCAGGCACAGTGCTTTGCAAGGGTAAATAGATATGTACATCACATTCAGCATTACACCAACAGTGGTGGCTGCAAACAAATGGCATCAGCTTTGGGATACCATCATGCTTTCTTTTTTAGGACATCTATTATGCTTAAAAACCAAACAGTGTTAATAATGCTGGAAGCAGTTTGTAATTACAGGCAGCATCAGCATCTGTAATAAAATAAAAAAATAGCAAGTTCTGTCATTAGGCACCATAAACATGCCTGAGCTCCTCTGCCACAATCTTTAAACTATCTTGCATCACCTTGACAAATTAAACCAAGACCCAATAAGTGCTTCTGTGATCAATGGAATAGGAATGAGTGGCACTCGATCACACCCTGCGTTATTTTATGCACATTTTAATAAGATAAATGATGGCCTTGCAGCACTGGCAAGACACAAGAAATCATCAATTTGCTCCAAATAGTCAGTTTTTCATGTGAGGCTCAATGATGGGACTGAAATCTTACCACCCTGTTCACACAGTTAAATCAACCTACTATTCATTTAATCTGAAAGTCCTAGAAATGCTTTCATCTTAAGATAACTAAAGACCAAGAGGGCAGACATTGATTCTATAGAAGTAATATTATTTGTACTTACAGGCCATGCAAAAATATGATATAACAAAGGGTTTATCCTTATCAAATTTAATGGAAACCACAATCACTAATAAGGGTACATTTGAATCAGTTCAGCTATATGTGATCTGTGACTAATATTCCAGGAAACCTCAGGCATATATTTTATATGTCTGACCTTCAAGTTTCCTCATCTGTGAAATGGGTTAATAAATATATGATCTGGCTTATATGGAAACTATAAGAATCATACAATAAAATAAATGTGAAATACTTTGTAAATCAAATTGCTTGCTCTCTCTCTCTCATGTTCTCTCTCTCTCTGTATTTGTATAAAGTTGTATTGATCCATCCGTCTATCTATGCTATTAATGAGAGTGAATGATATAATGGAAAGAGTTGAACCTGATGCCAGCAAACCTTTGTTCAGATTTCGGGTTCTCATCTACTTTTTGAATGATGTTGAGCAAGTCACTTCAAATATTTAGGCATTTTCTCCTCAGCTTTAAAGTGAAGATGATTATATTTGTATTACCTACCTCACAGGGTTATTGTGAGAAGAAAATTACTTTGTAAACTGTGAAGTTCTGTGGCAGGGTAAACTGTAATCTGTAAAGTAATATTGTAGATATCTGTGGATTTCTTGGTGCTCTTTCTAGAAAAATACAAGTTATTTTCTTATCTTTTTCCCATGAGAGGCATTATGACATATTGGAATAAGCACTATATCTCAGGGTTATTGTTGTTATTATTGGTTGTGGTGGTGGTGGTGTTGGGGTTGTTTAGTCATTTAAATCCTGTCTGTCTCCTTATGATATTTCTTTTCTTTTTTTTTTTTTTAATTTTACACATATAGGTCATTTTCCTTTTTAAAATTTTTTTGGCATTCCTATCTAGTGGTGGTATTGTTAGGTCAAAGAATATGCATGAATTTATATCTCTGTGGCCATAGATCATATCTTTTGATCATTGATTGGGACATGGCTCTTATTTTTTATAAATTTGACTCGATTCCCCCTGCGTTTTAGAAATGAGGCCTTAGACAAATTTGCTTTGAAATTATTTTTGCAATTTTTTTTTTTTTACAATTAGGATTGCTAACATATTTAACATATATAGGACTGCTTGCCATCTTGGGGGGGGTGGCGGGAGGGAGGGGAAAAAACAAAACATAAGTGAGTGCAAGGGATAATGTTGTAAAAAATTACCCTGGCATGGATTCTGTCAATACAAAGTTATTATTAAATAAAATTAAATTAAAAAAAACAATTAGGATTGCTAAATTGTGCTTCCCCCATTTATTTTCTCTCTCCTTTTAACCTATCCCTCCTCAAAGTTTTTGGGTATTGACCACTTCCTCCTCTAATATATCCTCTCTTTTATCATCCTTCCCCCTTCCCACATCATCTTCTATTTTCATGAAAGGTAAATAGATTTCTATAGTCATATTGAATATGTATATCATTTCCTATTTGAGCTTACTCTGATGAGAGTAAGGTTCACTCACTCAGCCTCTCTTCCTCCTCTTTCCTTTGATTGTAAAAGTTTTTTCTTGCATCTTTTTATTACAAATAACTTGTATTATTCCACTTTCCCCTTTCCTTTTCTTCAAGTACATTCTTCTTTCACCCTTTATTTATAAAATATATTGTCCCTTCATGTTCAACTCACACTTATGTCTTCTGTCTATATATACTTCTTCTAAGAATCATAATATGAGAAAATTCTAATGAGTATTATTATCCTTCTTTGTAGAACATTCTGATGTTATGAATAAATTAGAAGAACATAGGATAGTTTATTTCTCAGACCTGTGGAATTTGTGACTAAAGAACTAGAGATCAGTATTGATCACAAAATATATAATTTTTATTATATTAAGTTAAAAAGTTTTTGTACAAACAAATCCAATGCAGACAAGATTAGAAAGGAAGCAATAAACTGGGGGGGGGGGGGAGAGGGCGGGGGGCGGGGAATTCAGTTAAAGGTTCTGATAAAGGCTTCATTTCTAAAATGTATAGAGAATTGACTCAAATTTATAGGACATCAAGTGATTCTCCAATTGATAAATGTTCAAAGGATATGAACAGATAATTTTCGGATGAAGAAATTGAAACTATTTCTAGTCATATGAAAAGGTGCTCCAAATTACTATTGATCAGAGAAATGCAGAGATATCACTACATACTTCTCAGATTGACTAAGATGACAGGAAAAGATAACAGCAAATGTTGGAGGGAATGTTGGAAAACTGGGGCATTGATGCATTATTGGTGGAGTTGTGAACAGATCCAACCATTCTGAAAAGCAATTTGGAACTATGCTCAAAAAGTTGTCAAACTGTGATCCAGCACTGTTTCTACTGGGATTATATCCCAAAGAGATCTTAAAGGAAGGAAAGGGACCCTCAAGTGCAAAATGTTTGTGGCAACCCTCTTTGTAGTGGCAAGAAATTGGAAACTGAGTGGATGCCAATCAGTTGGACAATGGCTGAATAAATTATGTTATATGAATGTTATGTAATATAATTGTTCTGTAAGAAACGATCAGAAGGATGATTTCAGAGAGGCCTGGAGAGACTTAAATTAACTGATGCTAAGTAAAATGAGCAGAACCATGAGATCATTATTCATGATAACAAGAAGACTATAGATGATCAATTCAATGATCAATAGAAGACATGGCTCTCTTCAAAAATGAGATGATTCAAAGTAATTCCAGTTGTTTAGTGATGAAGAAAGCTACCTACACCCAGGGAGAGGACTGTGGGAACAGAGGGTGTACCACAACATAGCATTCTTACTCTTTCTGTTGTTTGCCTGCATTTTTTATTTCTTTGTTAGGTTTCTTTTTTTCTTCTTGATATGATTTTTCTTGTGTAGCAAGATAACTGTATAAATATGTATACATATATTGTATTTAACATATATTTTAACATGTATTGAACTACCTGACATCTAGGAGAGTAATGGGGAGAAGGAGAGGAAAATTTGGAACAGAAGGTTTTGCAAGAATCAGTGTTGAAAAATTATCAATGCATAAGTTTTGTAAATAAAAAGGTATAATAAAATATTTTTAAAAAAAGAATAATAACATTCCACTCCATTTCCAATTTCTTGACACAATAAAAAGGGCTGCCACAAACATTTTTGTACATGTGGGTTCCTTTCCCTCCTTTATGATCTCTTTGGGATATAAGCCCAGTAGTAACACTGCTGGTCAAAGGGAATGCACAGTTTGATAACTTTTTTAGGATAGGTACAGATTGCTCTCCAGAATGATTGGATCTGTTCACAATCCTACCAACAATGTATTAGTGTCCCAGTTTTCCCACATCTTTTCCAACATTTGTCATTATCTTTTCCTATCATCTTAGCCAAAATGTTTGTGTAATATGTGTAATGTTTGTAGTGTAGTGATATCTGAGTTTTCTTAATTTGCATTTCTCTGATCATTTTTTTTCATTTTTTTGGTTTTGTTTAACTAATTCTTGAAGTTTTATTGAATCATTCACTTCCATTTTTTTCAATTCTAATTTGTTCTAATTCTAACTCTATTTTTTTTTCATTTATTCATCTTAGTTTCTTTTGTATTTCACCAATGGAATTGTTTTATTCACTGATTTTTTTTTTTTCATTTCACATATTCTGTTTTTTCCATGAATTGATATCTTTCTCAGATCTATTTTGTAAGGAATTATATGCTATTTCCATTTCATCTAAATTTATTTTGTAGGGAGTTATATGTTTTTCCCATTCCTTCTTGCAAATATCTCATTTCCTTTCCCCATTTTTCTTCTAACTCTCTTTTAAGATCCTTTAAGCAATCTTCTAAGAAAGCCTTGTGAAATGGAAATCAGCTTATGTCTCCCTTTGGAGCTTCATCTGGAGTTGATTTGCTTTTTAGAAACCTCATGATTTGAGATCTGTTCTCTCTACATAAAGTTTTCTATGGTAAGAGTCCTTTTTGTTTTTGTTTTTTTGCTCATTTTTTAAGGCTTGAAGTCTGCTCTTAAATAAAAAGGAGCAACAGCTGCTTTAATTTGCCCTGGGGCAGTTCTGCTGATTGATTTCCAGTGCTGGGTAATTGAGGGTAGGTCCTGCATTGTTCCAGGGCTCAGTGGTTTACAATTTGCCTTTTATAGCAAATCTGCTAGATTACCTACTTGCAACCAGGACAGAGCACCCAAAAAGGCTCACAGAAGATTCTCAGATGCTTGGAAGCCACAATGGTCTGACTCTCTGCCCCAGCTCTTTGCCCAGGCCTCCCTGTACTGCAATCTGGGCTTGGCAGATGTCCACCTGCCAGATTGAAACAGACCTGCTCTGAAGTTCTTCCAAGGTATTTTCTTCTAGAAATGGGTTGTACTTCAGATATTTGTGGGTTCTGTGACTCCAAATCCAGTTTTAAGGCTTAATCTGCTGTTCGTTTAAGAGAAAGTCAGAGGAGGTTACAGAGAGTAGTGTCTGCTCTCTGCCATCTTGGTGCCACTCCCTTCCCCCACCTCTGTTTTCATTTTCAATGCTGATAATTTCAATTTTTTATTACTTCCTCTAATGAAATTAATCAGTTTCTCTTTTGATTTTTTCATAAAACCAATTTTTACTTTTATTAATTAGTTCAATAGTCTTCTTAGTTTCAATTTAATTCATGTCTCCTTTAAGTTTCAGTACAACTAATTTGATATTTGTTTTAATTTGTTCTTTTTATAGCTTTTTTAGTGGCATGCCTAATTCATTGATTTCCTCTTTCTCTATTTTCTTCATGTAGTTATTTAGAGATATATAATTTATCCTGAGAACTGCTTTGGCAGTGTTGTATGCGTTTTGGTATGTTATGTCATAATTGTCATTCACTTGGATGAAGTTATGGATTGTTTCTGGGATTTGTTGTTTGACCCATTCATTTTTTGAATTAGATTATTTTCCAATTTGTTTTTAGTCTTTCTTTCCCTGTCTCTTTATTGAATATAATTTTATTGCATCTTGCTGTGAAAATGAAGCATTTACTAATTCTAGCTTTCTGCATTTGATTATGAAGTTTTTAATGCCTTAATACACGGTTAATTTATGTGTAGGTGCCATGTAGTACTGAGTAAAAGGTATTCTTTTCCATCCCCATTTGTCCCTATTCAATTTTCTCCAGAGACCTATCATATTTAGATTTTCTAGGATTCTATTCTATTCTCTTTAGTTTCTTTCTTGTCTATTTTGTGATTAGATTTGTTTGATTCTGAGAAGGGAATGTTGAAGTCCCCTGCTAATTGCCTTTTCTCTTTATCTGTCTCTCTGTATCAAACATGTTTCTTGTACACAAAATATTTTAGGATTCTTCTAATTTATGAAATATAAGATCCTAAGTTGCCATTTTAGTCATATTCTCAGTTATGATTACCAGCCCTTTCTTTCCCTCCATCTTATTTTCTCCATTGTAAATACTTTTTTTTTCCCACTCTATCCTTAATAGTGGTTTTTTTTTTTAATTCACTTCACCCACTACCTTATCTTCTATCACCCCCGCCCCTGTTCTCTTACCATTCTTCTATGTTTTTACCTTGTTTCTATCTAGCCCCTCCCTTTTCTTTCCTGTTTTCTATTCTGTTTCTTTATAGGGTTAGATAAATTTATATGAATGATTATGTTATTCCCTCTTTGAGTCAAAACTGATGGGATCAAGCTTCAGGCAATGCTCATCCCCCCTTTTTTCCTTTGATTGTAAGAGGTCTTTTGTGCCACTTCAGGTCATCTAATTTGTCTTATTTTACTTCCCCTTTCTTCTTCTCCTAGAAGAGTCTTTTTTTTTTTTTTCTACAGCTTACTGACACTTTCTTTGATGTCATCACATCAGAGATTATTTACCTCAGTCCATATGATGCCCCCCATATCTGCCCTAGTAACAGATACAGTGGTCAAGAGTTATGGACATTGTTTTCCCATCTAGAGATGGGAACATTTTAACTTTTAAATAATCTATATTTTCCCCTTGTTTATCTTTCTATGCTTTTCTTGTGTCTTGTGTTTGAAGAATAAATATTCTGTTTAGTTCTGGTTTTTTCAATAGAAATGATGGAAATTCTTTTTTTTTTTTCATTGAAGAGCCCTCTCTTCTGAAAAATGATGCTCAATCTCACTGAGTAGTTCATTTTCTGTTGTAATCCCAAACTCTTTGCCTTCTAGAATATAAGATTTACCCCTTTATTGTAGAATCTGTCAGATCCTGGGTAATCCTGTCTTTCCTCCTGATATGTGAATTGTTTTTGTCTGCAGATTGCAGTACTTTTCCTTCAGTTTGTAGTTCAGGTGTCTTGCAGCTATGTTTCTTGAGGTTTTCTTTGTGGAATTTCTTTCTGAAGGTGACTGATGTATTCTTTCAATGAGTAGTTCACCTTCAAACGGGACCTGGGCTTCGGTAGCATGGCTTGTGCTATAACTGCACATCTGACTCCCGATCTAGTGCCCCAGCCTCTCTCTCCTGACCTTGTAAGGCCTCCCTAAGACCCACTGGCTTAGAGGATCAGAAGCCTCCCACCTGCTGCTGCTTTAGAATTCCTGCCTCCCTGACACTGGAACCCTGGGGGGCTGGGGTGGAGCCAGGGCTGGGTCTGGACCTGGGTTGTGATGGTGTTTCCTTGGCTGCTGGCATTGTTTTCTAGTCTCCTCCCCACCTCCTCCCCCCCAGTTCCATAGACTTTTTCTGCTCACCTTCCACGTCCTCTTTATTGTTTCTGAGCTGAAAGGTCTGATAGTCTCCAGCATTACTGCTGATTCAGAGGTCCTATTTAGCTGGCATTAGACCTGGGCCTAGGTAAGGGCTGGGGCCAGGTTTGCAGTTGTGCTAGTATGACCTGCACTGGGACTGCACACTGGACTCCCACCCAGGTGTCTTAGAAATTTTATGCTTATCCTCTAAGTTGCCTTTGGCTGGAAAAATTCTACTCCTTCTTTTAGATTTTTTTATCTTTTAATATTTGTTTGGAATCATTATTTAAAGAATTTTGAGTGGTTTGGGGAAGAGATTGTATGAATTCCTGCTTTTATTCTTCTCTCTTGGCTTCATCTTCCTGAAAAATCATACAAAAATGAGTGTTGAAAACTACGTTTACATTTAATTGGAAAAGTGTTATTTAATTGGGAAAATAGTATCAAAAATACTATTGGAAAAATTGAATCATTTATTAAACATTCACCATGTACCTAACAATAGACTAAATGCTATGGATACAAATAGAAAAAGAGAATGCAATTCAAGTAGTTTAGATTCTAAAAGAAGAAGACAAAATATATGAGGAGCAGTGGCTAAGCAAAGAATGTTTCTTAAATGGTTAGCAGAACCACAGGACATACAAATGACTTCTCCTTCGAAAAGCAATAGCAGTATTGATTTGATTGCTGTTCCCAAGCAAAGAGTTGGAGGTAGATGGGAAGGGGTGAGTGCACAAATGCTGGTATGATAGATAGGTATCATAGTCAGGCAACTGAAATGGGGTAGTTGCTGTTAACTCTCACCAATTAGTAGGACATAAAAATGTGATCAAGAGACCCAGTAGGGGAAGGGCATATGTATTTATTATTTTTTTATGTGCTAGGGACTATGCTTAGTAATTCACAAATATTCCCTTTGGGAGAAGATCTATTAAGAGACAGGTTAGAGCAGCTGGCATTCCTGATATAGTGGTGTTACAGGAAGATAGTACAAAGGATTTGGATTAGATCACCTCTATTGTCCCTTGCAGTTCTGATTCTGTGGGTACAATAATGGAAATCTAGGTATTTTTCCAGGATATACTTGCAAAAAGTGTAAGTTAGGATACTACTTTTTTTTTCCATCTCTTGCCAGAGTCAATGTCTGTTTCCATTTTATGGATATTGTGAAAATGATGTAAGAATTTTTAAAAACTCTGAATTACAAGTAAATAATCAAGACATTTGCAAGGGAAGAATAAAAGATAATGTATATGTCCAATTAAATTAGAAGCTAAAATGAGAGCATTTTCAACAGTTTGTCTGCTCAGTGCCAAAGTCAGTGATTCAGAATTGTAGGTCCAAAGCTATACTAACACTATCCCTGAGGAAATTGGGGTTAAATGACTTGCCCAGAGTCACACAGCTTGTACGTGTTAAGTATCTAAGGTCAGATTTGAACTGAGGTCCTCTTGACTTCAGGGATGATGCTTTATACACTGCACCACCTAACTGCCCCTTAGGGATCTATTTGAAAGAAAGGTTGACAATTCAAAATTTTAATCTCAAAGTGTATTTTCAGGAATCACATGTACCTAGCCATTAGGCAAACATTCTGGCAGAAAGTAAGATAATATTTTTGACATTATAGGTAATAGAAAAATTTGAAAAACTGGTTCTCCTAATTTTAATTCTGAGCCAATATTTATAGATTATAGGAAAAACAAGAACAAAATAATTGCAGAATTCAATTTTTATCCTTTATATAAAGATATCTGAATTTTGTTGCTGTTTTCTGTCCCCCTCTCCTTCTCCTTCTCCATTTGCCTCTCTCTCTTTCTCTCTTTCTCTTTCTCTCTGTTTCCCTCTCTTTCTGTGGCTCTCCATCTTCCCCTCTGTCTCCTTTTCCCTTTCCTTCTCTCCCTCCCTCCCTCCTCCTCCTCCTCCTCTTCTGCTTCCTCCTCCTCCTTTTTCTTCTTCTCCTTCTCCTTGTCCTTCTCCTTCTTCTCTCTCTCTGTCTCTGTTTATCTCTGTCTGTCTCTGTCTGTCTCAGTCTATCTTGGTCTGTCTCAGTCTGTCTCTGTCTCTCTATCTCTCTCTGTCTCTGTCTATCTCTCTCTGTCTCTGTCTATCTCTCTGTCTCTGTCTCTCTGTCTCTGTCTGTCTCTATGTGTACGTCTGTCTCTGTCTCTATATGTATGTGTCTCTCTGTCTCTGTCTCTCTCTCTTTGTCTCTGTCTGTCTCTGTCTCTGTCTCCGTCTCTCTCTGTCTCTATGTATATGTGTCTCTCTGTCTCTGTCTCTCTCTCCCTGTCTCTCTCTCTCTGTATTTTAAGCTATCAAATCTAGTAAAAATTGTCTTACTCTTACTTCAGTTCTTGCATTAGAAATAAAAACAGTTAACTTTCCATTCCCCCCCCTTGAATTGGTAAATAATAAAAAATAACTCACTCTTTCATCATAAAGTTGGATAAGAATTGTTCCTTGGTGAACAAAGAGCTTTTGGCATGTTTAAAAGTATGTATGTGTACACTAGGAAAAACATTGGGCTCTATTTCTCACTTTTTATTCATGTGTGAATTGTACCTTAAGAGGAAAATATTATTTATGTCCAAGTTAGTCCTTGGGAGAAACCTTCTTGCAAATGAGAACCACACCATGGGGTCTACCCGATTTTTCAATCACATGTTATGCGTGAAGCTGCTTGGCATTGTAATAGCTGCCATCCGTATTTTCACGAATTTATGAAAAAAATAATATGATTGCATTGTCAAAAAATAGGACATTAGATCATCCTATTTCCATAGTAGCCAGAGGTATACTGGATTTTTGAAGATTACTTTAAGAAGATTCTAACTAACCTAAGCCATCTGGTCACTGTAGGACTTTTTGTTGTCCTTTGTTACTGAACAGAACCAAAATGACATCATAATAGTCAGTCAAGTTGCAATCTGTTTAACTGTAGCTGATCAGATAATAATAGCTTGGAATGCTCTATCACACATTGGCCACAAATAGTTTAAGTGAAAATTTGAAGAGAATCCTTTAAATTTGCACATCTCACTTTTTCAGCTACCTTAATTCTGCTTTGTTTATAGAGCACAGCACCTTTTCTGATGAGGGCACACCATGCTTGGTCATCCTGTGCCAGTGTCTCCCACATCACACAATCAATTCCAAAGACATTAAAAGTGTCTCTGTATTCCCCTTTTCCTGCCCACCACATAAGCACTTGCCCTGTGTGAGTCCTACACAAAATAATCTTTTTGGCAAGTGTATGTTTGGCATTTAAACAATGTGGCCAGTCCAAATGAGTTTCATTCTCTGCAGGAAATTTGAATGCTTCCTTTTTTTTTTTTTCTAAGTGATCATAAGAATCTGCCTAAGACAATTCAAATGGAATTAACTCAGTTCACTGGTAGGTTTCATAGCCATACAATAATGAAGTCAGCACAACAGTTCTGGAGATCTTTGATTAGTAGTCAGTGTAACTCATATTCTTTCTGACACTTTCCATCAGAACCTCTCAAGTACTGAGATAGTTCTGACCATGTGTGCCTCAACAGCATTATCAATGTATACCTCCCTGGAAAGTATACTGCTTAGGTGAATGAATTTAATTATCCACAGCATTCAAAACTTCTTCATTGGCTCTAACTGATGCTTCCACATATGGGCAGTGTGGAATTGGCTTCTGAAGCACCTATTTTTGTTTGTTGTTGCTGGATTGTTTTTAGGCAAAAATGAACAAAAGCAAAAGAGAATCAATCCACATTTGTTACATGTCAGCTTCAGAGGCTGCAGTCAGTGTACAATCATCTGCAAACAACAAATCATGCACCAAGATTCCTTCCACTTTAGTCTTGGTTCAGTCGTTTCTAGCTGAAGAATTTACTATTACTGTAGTAGCTCACCTTTATGCCATGTTTGTCCTGATCGAAGGAGTTTAACAACATGGTGGAAAACATCATGCTAAGATGTACTGGGGCAAGCACATAGTTTTGTTTCGCTCCATTGGTGCCTGGGAAAGAATGAGAGGGTTTCGTACTGTTCAGAACCTGGGCAAACATGCCATCATGAAGTTGATGTGTAATGCTGATAAACTTTTCCAGGCAATCAGATTTTGACATAATATTCCATAAGACTACATGACTGTCAGTCTCAATGACCTTGGTCAGATGTACAAATGATATGTTCAGATCTCTGTTCTGTTCCTAGCATTTCTCCTGAAATTGTTGGACAGCAAATACCATATCGACTGTTCCTTATCCTTTCTGAAATTACATTAGCTTTCAGGTAGATGACCATCTTCAGCTGAAGGATAAGCCTATTATGGAGTACTTTGACAAGATTCATGTTGTCAATGACTAAGTGAGCACCTCCTCCTCCGTAGCCCTCATTGTGATTGGCTCAGAACAATTAATTCCATTTACTTTATAGAGATGGACAACAGAGGCATTGGGAGATAACATCCTTTTGTCATATAATCCAGAAAATTATATTCAGCTTTTGTATCAGCAATGCACACCTGACCTTACAATTCTCATCTAGAGTAGAATCTTCACTAGGTGCTTTGTCAAATTAAAGGAATCTGATGGCCTTCAAAACCTCTTCTTCAGTTGGAATTTCAGCTAGCGAGGGATTGACTTCAATGTGAGGTAAATGGTCAATGGCTTCAGCACTGATTAATGACAATCTGTTGAAAACACCATGGAAGTGTTTAGTTCGTCTCGCTAGGATCAGGTCCTTATTACTAATCAATATGATACCATCAACACTGAGTGTTTGAAATGCTCCATAGGTCTTTGTTCAATAAATACTCTTTAGGATATCATAAAAGCACTGCACCAAAAATCCTGTTTCTCTCTAAGCTTCACTTCTACTTTACTTTTGATACAATTAAATGTTCTCATCTGCCCATTCCAGAAGAAGTCTTCATAAGCTTGGGATAGACACATCCCTCACTCACCAATGAGTTTGAAACTTATTTAGCCCCAACTTGCTTTAGACTGTCTGATGAAACAATTTATTAAGATGTGGCTGCCACTGGAAAAAATTAAGTGTATCAGGTAGATACCAGACGTAAAAAAGTAGCCCTGAAATGGGCTCCACAGTGCTCACACCAGAGCTATGGGTCTTCTTGAACATACCCTACTGTAGAAATCAGCATTCAGTAATGTCAGGAATATATGTTTGGGAGATAGGGACAACTATGATTTTCAAGTGCATTAAAAAAATAAAACCAGAAAAGACATCTACTGAACCTATTGACAAACTACTGAACCTATTGACAAACTACTAAGCTCACAGTAAAATTATTTTAAAACATTTTTTTCAGAGCTAATGACTGAGCTAATAATTTCTGTGCCTTGAAATAGTTGCACCAGCAGAAAATTATTATTGTTGTTTTGGTTTTTTGTTTTTAAAGAGGACCAGTGACGTAATTGGTGATGACTTGCATGTGAATTGGATTACAGTGAATCAGAGTTGTACAAAATCTTCCACCTCATTCTCTATTCCTGAGTCACCAAAGTCCAGCATCAAGACAAAGTGAGGACCACTGGTGATGGTGCAGGATGCAGTAGATGACCTTGGTACTTTCAGTGTCTAACTAAGTACTAAGTGTTCCACATCTCCTGCTACAGCCACATTCATTCTGCCCAGGGAAAGTCTTCACATAGTAGGGTTGTACACCCTCCTAACTCACAAATAGGTTTGAGACTCATTGTTTACCCTTGATCTTGTTTATTTTATCTGCTAAAATGGTTTACTGGGGTGGTCACTGTGTAGGTTACACTCCCTTGTAGTCACAAGTGAAAATTGACTAAATTAGGTTGACACAAAATGTAGATGAGCCATTCTGAAAAAGATTTGGCAATTCTTCACATCAAAGGTGCTAGTCTTCTTGAACACCCCATAATTCCTGAATAAGAATAATTCCACCAGAGGGTGGCTTGAAAATTATTCCTGAGCTCTATGTAATTTTGAACCTCATAAAGGGGGATTAAATTCCTGCAGAATAAGATGTGATGGCCATAGATTTAGTAATATGGATAATGGAGCAAACAACTTTGAACATTGCTGTTAATGGACCCTAAATATTTAGACCCTGTGCTAATGTCCTAGTTCTAATTATAATCTAGGGCATTGTCATATTTTTTTTTTAACTTTACTCATTCTGATTGTTTCTCTATTTCTCTAGAATATTTTTTACCATTTTTTTTTTACCATTTTAACCAAAAAAAATAGAAAAAAAAAAGTAAAGAAAGAAAAGTGAGAAAAAAATAAAGAAAAGAAAGAAAGGAAGGAAGGAAAGTGTAAAGTCTGAGCTAGCTCCCTGGAGGCCTCAGGGTCAGCCAGAGTCAGGATAAGTAAAAGTCCTTGGTCTTTAGGGGGAGAAGTGAAGGAGGAAGACAAACTGCCATGAGGCTCCTGGATTCTCAAGTCCAAAGTCACCAACTTCTCTCCTCCTCATCTGGCTGCAAAGTGACTCCAGCCTCTTTTACCCCATCCATTAATCCTTGCCTACAATTATTTTAACACCAAACATTGAGCCAGTATCAACTGTGAGAAGAGCCATTTATCCAAATATATGCTAATGGAGCCATTGTTTCACATAAAATAGGTAATTAGCCTTAAGTGCTCAGTTGTCTGATTCAAGTACACCTTTTCATAGTTTCAGCCCTTTACAGGAAAGAAAGAAAAAAAGGACAGGACAGGATAGGAAAGGACAGGAAAGAACAGGAAAGGAAAGGAGGAGGGAGGAAAAGAGAGGGAGGGAGGAAGGAAGGATGGAAGGAAACAAGGAAAAGAAGGGAAAGAAGAAAACAAGGAAAGAAACTCACTATCTTGATGGCTGAGTCAGATTAAAAGGTCACAGTTACTAAATCTCAACAAAACCTCAACTACAAAATATTCTCAGGAAACACTAAAGAGAATTAATTCTGAGTGGGAAAGCTAAGAAAAATTCACAATCAGCATTCAGCTTAGGAAGACAGAGAGAAGTATGTGTACACTGAGGAGAAGGCTGGCCCCAAAGCAGGGATGTGGTGGAAGCTGGCATCAGTTATGGTTATAGAGGAACCAGTATCTGGGCACTGCAAGGAGGCAGAACATCTCTTCAGAAAGGGAATTCAGGGAAACCTTGTTCTAGAACTAGGCACAGGATTGGGTTCACATTATCCAGTGAGAGGCCACAGTTCAAAGGAGAGAAGAATGGCTTCAGTCTCAAGGCAGCAAGGAACCTAACTAAAACAAGAACAGAATATAGACCAGGAGGACAGAGACCACATCTCTACATGAATCACATCACTTTGGAGGAAGCAAAATTCTACAGCTCCCAGAATGAGCTTTGAAAGCAGAATGTCATAGTAGATATAACCTTAGGTCAGACATTCTCCTCTCCCTTTCCCCTGTGACAGTCACTGGAAAATAAGATATAATAACAATACACATCTTTAGCATTCTGTGGTTTACAAAATACTTACTCATCAGTTCTTTATGATCCTGCTAGAGTATTCTACAAAATTATTTTGTATATGTTTTGGAATTGTCTGTGCATTTGCTATTTGTCACAATAGAATACATGCTCCCTGAGGATAGGGATGCTTTCAGTTTTGTCATTTTATATGTGATATCTAGAACAGTTGTTAGGTCTATTAATAAATGCTTGCTGAATTACTGAATGAATATATTCTCATAATACATCCTGGGAAGTAGAAGTATTACTACATTGATTTTGCCTGTAAAGAAATATAGATTTTGAAAAATTGTCACCTTTACATTGAGAGATTTTAAATAATTTAATAAAATTCACATGACTTAATTATCACAGCAGACTTTAATTAGAGATCTATTTAAATTATGGAAAGTTTTTTTTCTATTGAAATAGGAAATTTCAGTTATTTTTCAATAATGTTATTTTTACTGTTTGAGCTTAGAATCCTCATAGATGATTTACTTTATATATATATATATATATATATATATATATATATATTCTAAGAAGCTCAAACAGTAAAACTACTAAGTTCTATAGAAAACAGCCATTCAAAAATGGGTGGGAAATTAAATAGTTTTGATGACACACTTATTTTTGGCAAAATGTATTTTCTTGAATATTATGCAGAAAGATGTTCAGAATTGTGAGACCTTTCACAGGGGCTCTAGAGGAATCAGAAAACATGATAACTTTAAAAAAAAAAAGGAGAATAAACAATGCATTATCCACAAATAAATGAGAGATGCTATAGCTGTGAATGAAGTTTCATGAGAATACAGGGTTGCTTGTGTGGGCAGGCCCTTTAATTTACTAGGAAATTGAAATCAAGGTATGATCACTATTAGCATATTTTAATTGCCACTTTGGGCTCTGGGTATCCTTTGTTGTGTTTTCTTTTGAATATTTATATTGGAAAAATATTTTCTACCACTTCTTTCTCTATCTGAAATTTAGATGAAACTTCTTTTACAAAAGATACCTGTATAATAGAGTATTATAAATTTATTCCTTTATTAAAAAAAATCTATCATTATCTCACACAGCCCCTAAGCACCCTTTGTTGGAGATGGGATCTGATTGAAAATACTCTTTAAAGATAATCTAACAGTTTTAAATTTCAAGACCTGATGTATCATAGAAATTAATCTGTATCAGTCATATCAAAAAATGTTATGTGACATCATAAATTAGGAAGACAGTAGCTTTTAAAAATTATAATTGACACTAAAATGGCTTTCAAAAAGATAAAAGAGTATTAGAGATATGATGTTCTATTTTCCATGGAGATCTTTCTGATCTATCAAGAATTGAAAAATCCTATTCCCCTCTTTTCTCCCATAATATTAAAATGGAGGTTTTGAAAGTTATGAACTGTTATGATCTATTTCTTCCCTGGGTATTGCCTCCTTATTTTGAGTCCACTTTGTCTCTCAGCAAATATGTACAAGTGTATACTGCCAGTTTTGTTTTTTTCTCTCTTTCCAAAGGATATCCTCTAGTTTGATTGGATTGAATGTGTCTGCTGAAAAGCAAATGATGTTTCAGAACCCTTAATTATTTTACCCATAGAATAGAAACCTGATGAAATTATGTTAGGAAAAAGTTAGGACCTAAAAAAAAATTAAGAAATTTGCCTAAGTTTACTGTGGTTGTCTGATACTATGTTTAGTATCCTTTCCGTCGCATGGCATTTCTTGTTCTTGGAGGATTTTAAAAATATAACTATATATTTTGTTAAATATTTTCTAATGACATTTAAAAAATTCTCATTCATTTAAGAGTGATTTCTGTGGAGCCACAATGGGAATGTAAAGGCAGGGACTCACTTGAACTCTCCATAATCAATCCCAACATCTTTGGAATTAATGACTTGAAGCACAAAAAGACAGAGCAAAACACATTTCCATTCCAAGCCAATTTAGAAGGCTCTCAGAAAGTTGTCACACACTGGGCATAGTCCAGTACAGATCACCCCAGCACAGCCCCAATCTCCAGAAAAGGAGCAGGCATTGGGAGCCTCTGAGTCAACAGCAGTGGCTAATTCTGCAGCTCTCAGCTCACAGATGGTAAGAGAGTCAAAGAACTTACAGAAGGAGATTACAAGAGTCTCTTTGCTAGCAAAGACTGGGATTTTGCCCATATCCAGATCTGGGTTACAGTGCTGAGAGGCAATCTCAGGGTGAAGTGGAGCATTAGCACATCAGAGTTTTCAACAATGGTACAGCAGGGACCCTCCTCACATTTCTGGGGGGAAAAAAAAAAAAAAGGATGCTTGTTCTCATTCACAGGTCAGATCCCAAGGCAGTAGAAGAGTAAATATCTATCCTTAGATCATTACATAAAATGAATGAACGGACACTTCCATGTCCCTAGAAGTATCTTTGAAAACAGCTGCACAAAACCCTTCAAGTTTGTGTCAGTGTGGCCTTCATGCAGGAAGCAAGGCCTTATTTTTCACAAAGGCTTAAAACTCAAGTAATAGGATAAGAAAATGAGCAAACAACAGAAAAGCATTTCTGACCATAAAAAGTTACTATGGAGACGAGGAAGATAAAAATACACACTCAGAAAAAGGTTACCAAATTCAAAGCTCCAACTCTCACAACTTTAAATATAAATATTAATTGGTGTTAAGACATGGAAGAGACCAAAAACATATTTTGAAATTGAAATAAGAGAAATAGAAGATAAATTGGAAAGAGAAATGAGAGTGATATAAGAAAATCATGAGTGATACAAAGTAGGTAGAGAAGATTTAAAAAATAACTGAAGAAAATAGTACCTGAAAAAGTAGATAAGGCCAAGTGGTAAGGGATGTACC
Organism: Antechinus flavipes; assembly: GCF_016432865.1. Taxonomy (NCBI): domain Eukaryota; kingdom Metazoa; phylum Chordata; class Mammalia; order Dasyuromorphia; family Dasyuridae; genus Antechinus; species Antechinus flavipes. The sequence goes on from NC_067400.1 coordinate 484,034,056, forward strand.
AAAAGCCAATGAGGAGAAGGTGGATTCAAAGAATGAAACTGGCTAAATTGAAAGAGAAAAATGACTGAAAAAAGCTCTTTAAGAAGTAGAATGGAAGAAGAGATGCTAAAACTCACTAAAGAAAATTCCTTAAAAAAAATTGAACTGAGTAAATGGAAGCTAATGATTTTGTAAGAAATAAAACAAAAATAAAAACAAACCAAAAAACAAACAAACAAACAAACAATAAAACAAAACAAAAAAAGTAGAACAGCAAAAGATATACTGACCTAGAAAATAGATCCAGTAGAGGTAATTTTAAAATTGAACTAAATGAAAGCGAAGAAATGTAGACAACATTTTTCAAGAAATTATCAAAAACCAAACTAAATCCTGGATATTCTAGGACCAGAAGGTGAAATAGAAATTTAAAAAATCAACCAATCACCTCTAGAAAGACATCTCAAAATGAAATCTCCCAGGATTATTAGACAAATTTCAATGTTCACAAGTAAAGGAGAAAACATTGCAAAAGCCACAAAGAGATAGTTCCAATATCAGGGGGTCACAGTCAAGATAACTCAAGATTTAACGGTTTTTATTTTAAAGGATCAGAGTGCTTGAAATATGATATTCTGGAGGGCAAAGGAATTCAGATAGCAAGTAAGAATCATCTATCCAAAAAAAAAAAAAAAGGACAAAAAAACAAACTTTAATTCTTCAGGTGGGGAAATCGATATTAAATGAAAGAAGACTTTAAGCATTCTTGGTGAAAATACCAGAGCTGATTTTTTTTTAAATGACTTACATAAACAAGAATAAAGAAAAGGATTAAATGATAAATAAAAAGATAAATCATAAGGGACTTAATGAGTTTAAATTGTTTACATTCCCATATGGTACGATGATTATTGTAACTCACAAGGACTTTCTCATTATTGGGACAGTTGAACGAATTTATAGACAGAGGGCACATATGTGAGTTGAACACAGAAGTTGAACACAGACAGAAGGACACTATCTGAAAAAACATAAGGGATGAAAGAGAAATATTTTTGGAAAAATTAAATTTGAACAATTGTGAATTGATTTAACCATTTTGTAGATCAATTTGGAACTATCCCAAAGGTCTATAAAACCACACAAGGCCTTTGTTCTAGCAAAACTACTACTCTGTTTATCCCAAATGGATAAAAGGAAGAAAGGAAAGGACTTACATACAAAAATATTTATAGTAGCTCTTTTTGCAGGTAAAGAATTAGTCATTGAGGTCACCAGTTGAAGAATGGCTATACAAATTGTGCTATATGATAATGATGATGAAATATTATTCTGCCCTAAGAATTGATGGACAGTATGCTTTCAGCAAAACCTGCAAAAAACTTACATGAGTTTTTGAAAATTTAAATATAGTATATACAATATAACAGCAATATCGTAAGGTGATCAGCTATGAATGACTCAGCTATTCTTTGCAATGCAAAGATCCAAGACAATTATAATGAATTTAGGAAAATGTTTTTTATTCCCAGAAGAGGAAACTTGGTATTTGAATAGACATTGAAGCACACTTTTTTTATCTTTATTTTCTTTGATGAGTTAACTATTATAAAAATGTATAATCTGTATCAATTTTTTTTTGCATTTTCAATGAAGGGAGGAAGAGAGAGTTTAGAACTCAAAACTTTAAAAATGAATGTTAAAAATTGTTTTTTTATTGTAATTGGGAAAATAAAATACCAAATGTATTTAATTAAACATAAATAAATAAATAAATAACGTTCCAAATTATCTCCCTCACTTCTTCTGCTCGGAAAACATTTGAGAAGGGAAAGCAGTATGAGAGATTATGCACAAGAAATCATATGAAACATATTTCCATATTAGCTGTAAGTAATTGAAATGCAAAATATATGCAAACAAGTAAAAATTTTAGACAATAAAAGGATATTTCTGTATTTACTGAAATTTTATTAGCTTTTTCCGAAGATGATAACATTTGTCTTGTGAGGATTACAAGTATTTCATCTATTATAAAAGATACTGAGGCAGAGGTCTGAACCAATAGTACTTTATTAAGGAGGCCATGGTCTTTCCTAATGAAGCAGACCTCAGATCTGAGATGTCTCCTTTCAGGACCCTATTTTTATAGGGCTACCTATCCAGACATTCAAGAATAGCTAAACCAAATACAGAATGATTTCATTGGTTGAAACATGATGTATAAGCCCAAAGAAGCAAAAAAATCAGCAAAAGTAAGTCATATCACTATTGACCAGGTGGGTAATAAGATGATGAATGTTTTCTCCTTAGGTTAGACAAGAGTAAACGGTACAAACTATCACAGTCAGTGATCTAAGTAGTAATAAGATGATCAACTTCTTCAGTTGAACAAAATATAGGTTTTGGGGCATGAAAATAAAATGAAGAACTTGCTGAGTATTCATATTACCTTTGCCACATTGGGTTTGGTCACCATGACAAGAAAACACAAAGGTGAAGGACATCAAATTAATCATAATTAAGCAAGTAGGCTAAGAATCTGTAGCTCATAGCTCTGGAGATTATATACAAAACTTTAATATGATTCTATCATATTGATTAATACTTATTGGAATAGAGTAGGGATCCAAATGAATTATTTTTCACAGTTCATTGGAATTATTTGAGATGACTGACTTGAACAGATGAATTAAGTCTTCCACAGTTGATCATTCTTACAATATTATGTTACTTTGTGCAATCTTCTTTTCTTGGTTACCTTCCTTTGCATTAGTTTATATAAACTAAGGTTTTTCAGAAACCATCACTAATCATTTCTTATAGAACAATAGTATCCAATCACAATAATATACCACAAATTGTTTAGCCATACTCCATTGATGGGTATCTTCATCATTTCTAGTCTTTTGCAACTAAAAAAGAAAGCTGCTAAAATCAATTTTTTTACAACTAGGTTTCTTTCTCTTTTCATTGATCTTTTTAGTATATAGATCCGGTAGTGATATTACTAATCACAAAATATGCAGTTTAAAAGCAATTTGTGTATAGTTTCAAATTGTCCTTCAAATAGATTGGGTTAGCTCGTAACTACACTAACAGTGCATCAGTGTCCCTTTTCATTTTCAATTTCTGTCAAGAAAAGTAAAGTCAAGTAAACAAATCAGAGGGTATGAAATTCTGGGTTAAAGTTGTTTTATTTCCCATTTTTTCAACAGTTCACATAAAGGTAGTTTTTATCATTCAGTTTTTTTTTTAAGATTGTGAGTTCCAAAGTTTTCTTCCTCTTTTTGTCCCTTCCCTCCCTTTTCCCCAAGAAAACAAGCAATCCTGTATAGGCCACACAAATACACTGGTATTAAAAAATTAAATGTATTAAAATATTATTCATATTGTGAAAGAAGAATCAGATGAAAGTGAAAAACAAGAAAGAAAAATATTTTAAAAATGAAAAAAAATATGCTTCAGTCTGCTTTCAGACTCCATACTTTCTTTCTCTGGATGTGGCTGGCATTTTCTATCAAGAATTGTTTGGAATTGTTTTGAATTACTATATATTGATAAGGGCTATCTCTCCTAATTGATCATCATACAACATCACAATTGTTGTGTACAATGTCCTTCTAGTTCTGCTCATTTCACCAAAACTAGTTCATATAAGTCTTTCATTTTTTCTAAAATATGCCTGTTCATCATTTCTTAAAAACAATAGTAGTCTATTATATTTACATAATACACATTTTTTAGACATTTCCTAAATGATGGTCATCTCCACAATTTCCAATTTTTGCCACAACAAAAATAGATGCTATAAATATTTTAAAAATAAATAAAAATGACAATTCTACCCAACTGAATCTGGAAGAATAAAAGTCAAGAATATCAAGTGTATTATCCCTGAGATACGTTGCTTTCTGTTAATATTTTATTTAAGATTTTTGCATCAATATTCATTATTGAAATTGATCTATGATATTTTTTTCTGTTTTGGAACTTCATGATTTAGGCATCAGTACCATATTTTTATCACTAAGAAAAAGTGTCAAGACTCCTGTTTTGTCTATTTTTCTGATATTGGAATTAATTGTTCTTTAATAGTTTGGGAGAATTCACTTGTAAATCCATCTGGCCCTGGAGATTTTTTTTCTTATGAATTCATTGGTAGTTTGTACAATTTTTTTTCTAAATTTTTTAAAACATATTTCATTGCCTCTTCTTTTAAGTGGGCATTTAATATTTTTATAAATGTTCGTCCTTTTTACTTAGATTGTCAGATTTTTTGATATACTGTTGGACAAAATAACTTTTAATTATGGTTAGTTTTCCCTTTCCTTGGTGGCAAATTCACTCTTTTCTCTCTCATAATTTGTTTTTCTTCATTGTTTTTTAATCAAATTAATCAAAGATTTAACTATTTTATTAATTTCTTTCATATAAAAGCACCTTTTAGTTTTAATTATTATATTTCCACTGATTTTACAAATTTCTATTTTTTTTTAATTTGGAAATTTTTTGTTTGTTTGTTTTTTTGGTCTACCTTTTAAAATTGCCTTCCCCTTTCTAATTTATTCATGTAATCATTTAAACAAATATATTTTACCCTAAGAACTTCTTTGGCTGTATCCCAAGGATTTTGATAAATTGTCTCTTTACTGTCATTCTCTTTGATGAAATTGATTATTTCTATGATTTGGTACTTGACACAATTATTTTTAATGGAGAAGATCTTTTAGTTCTAATAAATTTTTAGTCTATTTTTCCATGTACTTTATTACATGTAATATGTTTTTTTTTTTTACTATTTCTGTCTTTCTACATTGGATTCTGAGGTTTTATGCTTTAATACATGATCAGTTTTGTGTAGGTTTCATCTCCCATTGAGAAAAAATGTCTATTATTTTTTATCCCTATTCAGTTTTCTTCAGAGATTAATCATATCTATTTTTTAAATATTTTATTCACTTCCTAAACTTCTTTCTTATTATTTTGTGGTTAGATTTATCTAGTTCTAAGAGGGGAAAATTGAGCTCCCAAATAAGAATAGTTTTGCTTCTATTTCTTTCTATAATTCATTTAACATTTAAAAAAATTTAGATATTATATCAATTGGTGTATTAATGTTTAGTATTATTAAATATGGAAATTTTAATACAATGTTGTGTCCCTCCTTATCCCATTTAATTAGATTTATTTTTACTTTCACTTTGGATGAGATTAGAATTGTTATCACTCTTTTTTTTTTTTTTAAACTTCAACCTAAACCATGCTATATTCTGCTGCAGCCTTTACATTTACTCTGTGTATCCTCTGCTTCAAATGTGGTCCTTGTAAATAACATATTTGCTTAGTTTTGTTGGTTAGGTGATTCTCAGTTATGATCCAAGGTCCTTTGCCTTCTGGCATATAATATTCTAAATCCTCCTATTTAATTCTCTTAAGTTTATTTTTATTAATTTTTGATATTTCATAGCTTCTAAGTGTCCAATTCTAATTTTTAAGGAATTGTTTTGTTCAACTGGATTGTGGACCTCCTTTTCCATGGGTCAATTTTGCTTTTAAAGGTATTTTCTTCAATGGATTTTTTTTCTCATTTAGTCAGTTCTACTATTTTAAGCAATTGATTTCTTCAGTTAATTTTTGTGTTCCTTTTTCCAAGCTGTTGACTGTTTTTTTTTTTTTCTATAATTATCCTGCATAACTCTCATGTTTTTTTTACTAATTTTTCTGCCTTTTTTTAATTTTTAAAGTTAAATTTTTTTTTTCCTGAGGCAATTGGGGTTAAGTGACTTGCTCAGAGGGTCACACAGGTAGGAAGTGTTAAGTGTCTGCGGCCAGATTTGAACTCAGGTCCTACTAACTTCAGGGCTGCTGCTCTATCCACTGAGCCAACTAGCTGCTCCTGATTTTAAAATTCTTTTTGAAGAGGAATTTTGGGGCTTGAGATCAATTAATATTCCTCTTTGAGGCTTTCACATGTGAAGATTTTGTTGTACTCTTCTGAGTTCTTACTTTGATCTTACCTGTCACCATAATATCTCTTTATAGTCAGTGTTCCTTTTGGGGGAGCTCATTTTTTAAGTTTAAGCTCTTTTCTGGGGACATAGTATATACTTATCCAAGCTTCTTTTTTTGTGCCCAAGTTCCTGGTCACTGGATTTGTGCACCAAGATCTCAGGTACTTGCAGTTTTCCCATTGAGCTGGAGGGATCTAGCTTAGTCATGCCTCTTTTGCCAGGTTTCTGGGACAGACAATTTTCCTTCCACATTGGAGATGGAAGTTTCACAGTTGGCCTGCTAAGCCAGAACTGAAGAACATCAGTTGTGATATGTGTTGTGGTTAAGAGTCTGCTTCTGACTTGTCCAAATACCAAAAACAGGGATATGTTAGGATTACTATAGGATAAACAAGAGACAAGATATCAAATTTTTTGTAGTTATTACTAAATGTATGAACTTGATCCACTTTAAATATTATTTCAATATTTGAATAATAGAGTATAAGGCTAGATTAAGGATCTTAAGTGAAAAGTGTGCTTAAAAGTTCTAGCATGCTTATCTAACAGTATGATAAAATTAATAAAATTATATTTAAACCACTGTCCTAAAATAAAAGGGCATTCTTTTGCATTTAAAGTGTTCAATACTTAATATAAAAATCATTAATAAAGAAATTAAAACCATTTCTAGTCCCATGAAAAAATGCTCTAAATCACTATTGGTCAGATAAATGAAAATTGAGAAAATTCTGAGGTATCACTACACACTTCTTAGATTAGATAAGAAGACAGGAAAAGATAATGATGAATGTTGAAGGTGATGTGCAAAAACTGGGACATTATTACTTTGTTGGTGGTGTTGTGAACTCTTCCAACCATTTTGGAGAGCAATATGGAACTATGGCCAAAACAGCTGTCAAACTCTGAATACTCTTTGATCCAGCAGTATCTGTACTGGATTTATATCTCAAAGAGATTATAAAAAAGAGAAAAGGACCCATATGTGCAAAAATGTTTGTAGCAGCCCTTTTTATAGCAACAAGGAACAGGAAACAGAGTGGTTGTCCATCATTTGGAGAATGTCTGAATAAGTTATGGTATATGAATGTAATGGAATATTATTGTTCTATAAGAAACAATCAGGAGGATGATTTCAGAGAAGTCTTGAGAGACTTACATAAACTGAGGCTAAATGAAGTGAATATAACCAAGAAAACATTGTACATAGCAACAACAAGATTATACAATGATCAATTCTGATAAATATGGTTCTTTTCTCAGAGAGGTGGTTTAGGACAGTTCCAAGGATCTTGTAATAGAGAGATTCCTCTAAACCCAGAAAGAGGCCTCTGGGAAATAAAGATGGATCATATCATAGTAGTTTCACTTATTTGTTGTTTACTTATGTTTTGTTCTCTCTCTCTCTCTCTCTCTCTCTCTCTCTCTCTCTTTTTTTTTTTTTTTTTGATCTGATTTTTCTTGTGCGGCATAATTGTGAAAATATGTATATGAGTTGCACATTTTTTTTATTACTTGCTGTCTAGGGGAGGGGTTGGGGAAAAGGAAGGAAAATGCTAGAATGAATATTGAAACCTATTTATGAATATGTTTTGAAAATAAAAACTTTTAAAAATCATTCATAAAATAAAAATATCCAGAGTTGAAAATAAATAAGCTACAAATGACATTATATGGAATACATATCAAAATGACTGTCCAAAAATATGTTATGCTGCAAGATTCAGAAAAAGAAATCACCTTCAATTATTTTGTTTGCAAACAATTGGGTTACTAAAGGGTAGAGGAAATTTACATTTTTATGTATACTTGTGTGTGTGTGTGTATGTGTGTGTCCAAAACAAAAAATTTTGGGAAATTTTCCCAATCCTATAAAATATATATAATAATAGTTTGAAGCTATATCATTTAAACTTTGGAAAATCACCTAAGTTCTCTGTGTTTATTAGTTTAGTATGCATCAAAATCTTGTGTATAGAGCTCTCAATTAGAGATTTGACTGGTGTAGAGGGTGTAACATAAATATATGATTCAGTAATCACATAATTTGCCATTTAAAAGTTCAAAGTCTGCTTAAGAAAATTAAAATAATACATTCACAATATATACACTTTAATTCTACTTTTTAGGAAGTTATTTCTTAAATATAACATAAAATTTCTCATTGTTCATTCTATAAACTGATCCTATTATGTCATTTAGCATAAAACAAAGAAAATCATATTGTTTTTTGAGCCTAGTAACCAGCATTCAAACAACTGACCATAAATTCTTAGCTTTGTTGCTTCTAAAAAAGTTATCTCTTTCCAGGTTAAAACTCCTTAATTCTTTCAAAAGATCTTCATATGAACTTGAATTAACTCTCATTCTGGTCTTTTTTACTGAATAATCTCTATCTATATCAGTCATTACTAAATTGTGTGAACAACACCTTAACAGAAAAACCAAAAGCTATTTTGACTAGCAAAACATATAGTTGGGTTTTTACCTCCTTGTTCCTGGTACCTCTGACTACATTATGTTGCATGGTTACTACATCATAATGTTGATTCATATTGTATTGAATATACATGACAAATCTCAGATCTTTTCCCCAGACAAACTTCTGTTTAGCCATAATAGTTGTGCATGTAAAAGATGATTTTGTAACCCTAGCATTTACTTGGAATAAATAACTTATTTTTATTCAATTTCATCATATTAAATTTGGTCCAAAGGTGTAACCTATTAAGAATTTGTTGGAACCTGGCTATATCATCTTGTGTGATAGCTACTTCCATGCTGATTTGTGTTATTGGTTCACTTGATCAAGATAACCACCATTTAGTTATTCAATGTATAGACAAAAATGTTAAACAATGCAATGCTAAGTATTGATCTCTGGGGGCACTTCCATAATGGAGCTCATCAGATAACTGGTGAATCATTGCCCAGAAATTCAGGAAGTTCCATTCTCTTCCCACCCTGATCATTCCCTAGTCTGACCCAGATTACTTTATTAGTTTTTCACTCTCATTAAAGCCCCTCTATATTTGAGCTGCCCTTCTCCAACCTTTTGATAAACTATCCCTGTAAGAATTGCATTTCTTCCTTAGAATGTAAGCTTTTGAGGGTAGGAACAGTTTTATTTGTTTACTTAGTTTTATAGCTACATTCCAGTGATTAGGATGGACTCACATAGTAAACATTTAAATTATTTTCTCACTGTCTCTATCACCTTTTTCAAAAATGTAGTATGAAGAATTATGGTATGTTGCCAATGTCTTTTCTTCTTTTTCTACATCTTTTGAAATAACCTTGTGATTTGGGATGTTTTCATTTTTGATATGTTTATACTGATTGCTTTCTTAATGTTTGAACTTCACATAGAATTTTATATAAGATTTTTCTCATCAATATTCATTGTATTTTCCTTAATTTTACATTGGCTTTATCTTTTAGTATTTTAAACATTAGGTCTACATTCATCTTATTATTATAAACTGGTCACTTTTTTTTCTTTTTTTTTAACTCTCACTTTTGTTCTGATTTTTCTCTTCCAACATGATTCATAAAACAATGTGTTTTAATTAAAAGTAAATAAACTTACAATAAAAAAAAAGAAAACTGTTTTTCTCATTTTTTTTAGGATAGTTTCCCTGTTTGTTTTAATTATTCTCTAAGATTCTGATAGAATTATTCTGTTTGTTGTTGTTGTTGTTGTTGTTATTGTTAATTTGGATATTTTATATTTATGAATGTGTTACTCTCATTCCTTTTTCTCAATTTTTCAAGCTAATAGGTATGTAGAATATATTCTCCTTATTCTTTTTTAATTCATCTGGGTTTTGATGTAATTTTTACCTTGTTGCTGGCTATTTTTTATTTATTTTTATTTGATTCCCTAATATATTCTTTTTTTTTAAATCATGTTGTCTAAAGGTTTATTAACTCTATTAGTCTTTTCAGAAACTATAGTCTTTCTATAGATATTTTGATTTCCATTTTAAAAATTCCTTGAAGACAAAGAATATGTTTTGTCTCTCTGCACTGTCCACACTTAATAAAATTACATAATAGAAATTATTGTGTAATAAATATTATAGTATTATAATAGACATAAGCAAATAATAAACATTAAATAAATGTTTATTGATTTAATAATAATAATTTTATTTCACATAATAATTATTTCAACATTGTAAACTTTGAGAAATTCATTGTTTAGATTTCACTGTTTGTAAAGTTCTGGAGGCCTTGGGACCAGCCTTCTTTTCAGTAGAGTAATCACCACAAGAATATCCAAGTGTTAGTCCAAATCCTTACATATACTAAACTAGAGAACTATTAATCACCATGCTAAACTAGATATCCATTGTCTTATCATTTCCACCAACTTAAAACCTCAAAGAATCCTTATTTCAGAGTTCTGGCCATAACAATTGTTAAATATCTATTTAGATCTGTGTCTTTTGTTCACAGTCTCTGAATTGATGAATATTTTTGTTGCATTATGATTAATAAATTATCTATTTATTATTTATTTCTTTTTATATTTATTTATAATATCCTTGTGCCCTAATGCATGGCCCTTGTAAAACTTACCTGTGGTGCCAAGGCATAGAAATATTCTTTAGATGTCTTCTTTAGAAGATGAAGTATCTTTTTACCTTATTTCTCTATCAATTTGTTTAATTTTATGCTTTCTTTGTTATTTGTCTTAGACTCAAAACTAAAAGAGGAACAAACATTACAATTGCTTATCATTTTCATATCATTGTTAAAGTTTTATTACAGTGCAGCTGATATATCCTTCTTAAATTTAAATTTATATGATAAGGAATTTGGAACATATTTAATATTAATATTGCTTTGTTGTTCACTGTAATATAATTTCCTTCTTAATTTATATATGAATTCTTATTTTGGTATTGCCTGATAACAGTATTGCAAATCCTGTTTGTTTTTTTTTTTTTTTTAATTCACTTGATGAATAGCAATTTGTTTTTCTACTCTCTTATTTTTTATATCTTTTTAAAATTCATTATTAAATACAATGAATTTGGGTTTTTATTTTATTAAACAATATGAAACCTCTTCATTTTATTTAATTGTTTAATCCATTGAGCTTTAAAGTTGTGCTACATTTACATTTTCTTCCATTTTTCAGTAATATTTTAAAATTGTCTATGAATTTAATATTATGTGTGTTCATTTTTTCTAAAAGCTAAATCTTTTTAAAAGGAATTCTATTACCACTGGTTCTTATCCAAATCTTCAGACTCTCCAATCTTACACCTTCATTTGTCATTTATTTGCCTAATTTTAGAGTTTTTTGGTTGTTAGTTGCTTATTTTTCTTGCTAGTTATTTAAACTTTATCTTTTTGTTCTCTCATTCAAGTACAATTTCCCTTTTGCTCCTGCCCTCAACTTGTTTTGCTCAATAGTTTTTACATTTTCATTTTCTGAGCTTTTTTCTAAAAGTAAATAAATAAATAAATAAATAAAACTTTCAAAACAGAATTTCACCTTTTATTCTCATCTTTATTTATGTATCACTTTCATTTATTCTAGGCTTTTATTTTTTGACTCATGATTTTACACTTCTTTAGTATTTTAGTCTCTGCATTCTTCATGAAATTAATTTTTGTAACATAATTATTTCTGATTTCTCTTTTTAACTAGTTTCTGTTATTGTATTGAAGATCACCTTGAAATCCTGACATTTCTTCTGTATCTCACTTATTTTCCCATCACTGGAGTTTTCATGTGCCTAATGGTTCAGTTTATTATTGACTCTTACCTTCTACATGGTTATTTCTGATAGGGGATATAATATGAAAACAAGTATTAGGATGGTATGTATGTAAACTAGTGTCCTTTCCAAGAAGAGCAAATGTATGGTAAGAATGTTCATTGTCACCAATGACTCTTGAACACTATATTTAGTATTGCAATATTAGTTACATGATAATACCAGAAATATAAATTGAGGGAATAGCTTAGAATAAGAAACACATAAGAAAACAAACAATGAGATTTTTAAGAGATATGGTTGTTTTATAGATAATATGATAGCTTACTTGTAGAATCTCAGAGAGGCAACTAAAAAGAAAATTAACATAACTAATTTCAACAAAGTTGAAAGCCAAAAATTCAAACTCATAATCAGCATTTATTTATATTCCCATTTAAAATTGCTGCCAAGAAAAAGCATTTGATAAAATCCAACACCAATCTTTATAGTTTTTTATTTACAAGATATATGCATGAGCAAATTTTTTCAGCATTGACAATTGCCAAACCTTTTGTTCCAATTTTTTCCCCTCAATCCTCCCACCCCATTCCCTAGATGACAGGTAGACCAATACATGTTAAATGTGTTAAAGTATATGTTAAATACAATATATGTATACATATCCATACAGTCATTTTACTGTACAAGAAGAATCGGACTTTGAAATTATGTGCAATTAATCTGTGAAGGAAATCAAAAATGCAAGCCGACAAAAACAGAGGGATTAGAAATGCTATGTAGTGGTTCACACTCATGTTCATGAGTGCATGCTGGTTCTATTCATTATTGAACAAATGTAACTGATTTGATTCATCTCATTGTTGAAGAGAGTCATGTCTCTCAGAATTGATCATCATATAGTATTGTTGTTGAAGTATATAATGATCTCTTGGTCCTGCTCATTTCACTCAGCATCAGTTCATGTAAGTCTCTCCAGGCCTTTCTGAAATCCTCCTGCTGGTCATTTCATATAGAACAATAATATTCCATAATATTCACAGACCACAATTTATTCAGCCATTCTCCAATTGATGGGCATCCACTCAGTTTCCAGGTTTTGGCCACTACAAAAAGTGCTGCCACAAACATTTTTGCACATACATGTCCCTTTCCCCTCTTAAAGATCTCTTTGGGATATGAGCCAGTAGTAACACTGGTGGATCACAGGGTATGCAAAGTTTGATAATTTTTTGAGCATTGTTCCAAATCTCTTTCCAGAATAGCTGGATGTATCCACAATTCCATCAACAATGCATCAGTGTCCCAATTTTCCCTCCAACATTCAGCACTGTCTTTTTTTGTCATCCTAGCCAATCTGACAGGTGTGTAGTGGCACCTCAAAGTTGTCTTAATTTGCATTTCTCTGATTAATATGTCTGTCATATCCTTTGACCATGTGTTACTTGGACAAATCAATTTGAGAAACACTAGCCTAAGACATAGAAGCAAATTAGGGAGAAACAGAGTTTCTTTCTATGGAAAATACTTTGCATACTTACAAAAGTAATTTTTCCTGTAAACCCACCTGACAAGAAATATGGGTGAATGGTGACAGCATTTATTCCTAATATTGATTTTAATAATAAAAAAGTAGTAGTAAGTAGTTATGCCTTCTTAATTACTTTAGATTTATTTTATCTTAGGTTCTTTGAGGATATAGTTGATAAGAAAAGGCACAAGTGAAAAGGAAAAAAAAAAGAAAGAATGGGGAAAGGAGAATTGCATTCTATAAAAAGGTGATCATAAATAGCCAGTGAGTTTGGAAATGCAGGCATAACATTCCTGTACATGAAGACAACTAGTCTGTCAGAGGCAGAAATATTTCTATTATTTTAGGCACTCATCACACACTGACTGGAATACTAATCTCCCTTGCCTCCAAATCTCAAAAAAATTTTAAATGAGAAAAAAAAAAGAAGCTTGTTCACAGGAGAGTCAAAAAAAATGATTAAAGGTTTGGAAAATCAGGCCTTTTTGAAAAGGTTAAAGTAACTGAGATTATTTATCCTCGAGAAGTATAGGCTAAGAGTTGACTTTGTCCTTGTCTGCAAAAATATAAAGAATTATTATATAGAGGATGATGAACAGCTGTTCTCAATCTCATAAGACAGAAGGGGGAGAGAAAAAAAGCTGGGCTTACACCCAAACCAAAGGGATTTAAGTGATATATAAAGGAGAACTTTCTGACAGTCAGAGCTGTTAAGCACTATACCAGACTACTGTGAGAATGTGGAAATCTCCTTTGCTGGAGGTCTTAAGTGATTAGTTGGTAATTATTTACATTTAGTCATGATAAGAGTTTAGTAGACTGGATTAGATAAATTATCCAGGCACTTTTTAATCCTTAGGCTTTATATTATGATGGATTTGTAATAAATGATTCATTTTATATACATATACACATATAGATACATATATATGTATATTATGTATATTGTGTCTATATTTTTGCATGTGTGTATGTATATGTATTGATGTGTGTAGATATGTATGCATGAAAGTATAAGAGCCTTATATAAAACCAAGTAGAAACCAAATAGTCTTTATTTTTAATCTTATCCTGACTATTACAAAATATTTTACCTTTCTGCTTTAAAAGAACAAGAAGGAAATTTTTTATGGAGTTGGTTTTCAGATTTATTTATTCATATTTTACATATATATGTGTGTACATATATATATATGTATGTGTATATATATATATATATATATATATACATACATATATATATATATATATATATATCCCCTTCAATTCTCTAATTTGGATTTGTTTTTCATTTAATGTGACAGATATTGTTCTATTACTTATCTCATTTTTAATTTTTTAAAATTTTCCCCCCTGAGGCAATTGGGGTTAAGTGACTTGCCCAAGGTGACGCAGCTAGAAAGTATTAAGTATCTTGAAACCAGATTTCAACTCAGGTCCTCCTGACTTCAGGGCTGGTGCTATATTCACTTATCTCAGATTTTAGAGCTGAATGGAAGGTTAGATTTTTTTTAGTATCATTAATGCCAGTTAAAAAGGAAGAAATGTTCGATATAGGAAATGACTTATCAAAGATAATATATCCACGTGAAAGACTCTGAGCACAGTTTTCTTTCCTGTATGCCCGCTGGCTCCTTTAAAATAATTAAGAGAGCCAAGATGGCGGAGCAGGCACACACGACTCTCTAAGCTCCTCTCATTACCCTCATAACCAAATATTTAATCCAGCCTCAAAAATAACTCTTCACTGCTTAAATTCATGAAGATGAGAAGCACTACAACTTACCAGCCGATCCAGAAGCTCGTCAGGAAAGGTTTGTCCTGAGGGGCCAGGAACAGACTAGCACAGGCAGTGAGAGGCTAGCGTCCTGAGCAGACCAGGGGCGGGGGTGATCTCTGTGGCTAGAGAAGTTATAGGGACCACTCTGCTATAGGCTAACTGCTCTGCCTTGATTACAAAGCAGTAAACTGGCAGAGAAGTAAAAGCCTAAAACAGAGGGTCCTCTAAAAAACACAGAACCTAATGAGATCTGGCTGTAACCCCTCAAACCCGAAAGTGACTCAGGCAGACTTTATCGCAGCCCTGTGGCCACATATGGCAGTTCAGGGCTTTTGCGGGGGCAGTTACTAATCTGAACCACAGTGGGGCACAGCCTGGGCAGCTATAATCAGCCTGGGGCAATAGAACCTCCCCAGCAGACTGTGCTTCCCTGGGCAGACACTTCCAGTCCCTGCAAATCCATTCACTGCTCAGCTGCTAATACCCACAGCCCCAGGGCAGGGTTTGGCTTGGGAAGTGAAACTCTCACTGCTAAGTGACTAGCCCCAGGGCAGTCATTATCTCACACAGCTGAGGTTCTTTGAAAGGCACTTTCCCAGCCCAGCCATGCAGGCCTGAGTTACTTTCTGGTGGGGAACTCTTTCCCAGAGCACTCCAGTACCTCCCTGCTTTTTGTAGCCGGTCGACAGGACAGCTACCCGTCCATATATCTTTCACTGCTCTGCAGAGGAAGCTGGTAACCTCCTGGCTCTGAAGGCAGACCTTACAGGCTTTAACAAAATGAGTAAAAAAATCAAAAGAACGATTGATAGTTTCTACACAGAAAGAGAACAGCTTTTCAACCCTGAAGAGACTAATAGCAGACAGTCTCCAGACGATTGTTGGTCTCCAATACAAAAGGCTCTCCTAGAAGAGGCTATTCAAAACCTTAAAAGAGAGCTAGAAGAAAAATGGGGAAAGGAAAGAGAAGCTATGCAAAAGAGTACAGAAAAGGCACATAACTCATTAAAAGAAAAATTTGATAAAGTGGAAAAAGAAAACAACTTCCTGAAATGTGAATTGGAAAAGGTAAAAAACAGAGTTTGCGAATTGGAAAAAGAAAACGACTCACTAAAAAAAAAAAAAAAAAATTAGTGAAATGGAAAAAAATTCCATAGAGCAAAACAACTCAATTGGACATATACAAAAAGAAGTAAAAAAAGCTAATGAAGAAAATAACTCACTAAAAATTAGAACTGAACAAATAGAAATGACTGATTCATTGAGACATCAAGAATCAGTCAAGCAAAACCAAAAAAATGAAAGATTGGAAAAAAATGTCAAATATTTACTGGAAAAACAACAAATCTGGAAAATAGATCTAGGAGAGATAACCTGAGGATCATCGGACTACCCGAAAATTATGATGAAAAAAAGAGCCTAGATACTATTTTACAGGAAATCATCAAAGAGAACTGCCCAGAAGTAATAGAACCAGAAGGGAAAATAGGCGTTGAAAGAATTCATCGAACACCTTCTGAAAAAGACCCTAAAATAAAGACTCCAAGGAATATTGTGGCCAAACTTCAGAATTTCCAGACTAAAGAAAAAATTTTACAAGCAGCCAGGAAAAAACAGTTCAAATACCGAGATGCCACAATAAGGGTCACGCAAGATCTGGCTGCATCAACATTAAAGGATCGAAGGGCCTGGAATCAGATATTCCGAAAGGCAAAAGAACTTGGAATGCAGCCAAGAATAAACTATCCAGCTAAGCTGAGTATTTTTTTCCATGGAAGAAGATGGATATTTAATGAAATAGAGGAATTCCATCTGTTTCTAAGGAAAAAACCAGAGCTAAACAAAAAATTTGATCTTCAACAACAGGAATCAAGAGAAGTAGAAAAAGGTAAAATGAACTCTTGAGAACTGTATTTCTGTTGTGAATATACATAAAAATCATATGTATAATTTGATTTTACCGATATAACATAAAAAAGGGAAGTAGAAATGGAAAGGGTATAGTGCCAGAAAAAGGGAAGAAGGGAGATAAAAAGAGGGAAACTACATGCGACAATGAGACAGAGGAAACCTATCATATATGAGGGAACTTAGAGAGGGGGAGGAACATTGTGTGAATCCTACTCTCATCAGAGTTGGCTCAAAGAGGAAACAATTGACATATTTGTTTTACACAGATTCTTCTCTCACTTCATTAAAAAGTGGGAGAGGAAAAGGGAGAAGGAAAAAGAGTAATAAGAGAAGGGTACAAGAAAGGGGAAGGGATTCCAAGGGAGGAGGGAGGGATACTAAAGAGGGAGAGCTGTGCGACGTTAGTGGGATCAATAGGGAAGAAGGAAAGGAGGGCAAGAAAAAGAAAAGTATAATCTGGAGATATTAGGATGGCAGGAAATGCAGAATTGGTTATTTTAACCGCAAATGTGAATGGGATGAACTCTCCCATAAAGAGGAGGCGGATAGCAGACTGGATCAAAAGTCAGAACCCTACAATCTGTTGTTTACAGGAAACACATTTAAAACAGGGAGATACATACAGACTAAAGGTAAAAGGCTGGAGCAGAATCTATTATGCTTCAGGTGAAGTCAAAAAAGCAGGGGTAGCCATCCTTATCTCAGATCAAGCAAAAGCAAAGATTGATCTAATTAAAAGAGATAAGGAAGGAAACTATATCTTGCTTAAGGGTACTATAGAGAATGAAGCAATATCAGTATTAAACATATATGCACCAAGTGGTATTGCATCTAACTTCCTTAAAGAGAAGCTAAGAGAGTTGCGAGAAGAAATAGACAGCAAAACTATAATAGTGGGAGATCTCCATCTTGCACTCTCAGATTTAGATAAATCAAATCACAAAACAAATAAGAAAGAAATTAAAGAGGTAAATAGAATATTAGAAAAATTAGGTATGATAGATCTCTAGAGAAAACTGAATGGTGACAGAAAGGAGTATACTTTCTTCTCAGCAGTTCATGGAACCTACACAAAAATTGACCATATATTAGGACATAAAGACCTCAAAATTAAATGCAGGAAGGCAGAAATAGTAAATGCTTTTTTTTCAGATCACAACGTAATAAAAACTACATTTAACAAAAGGTTAGGTGTAAATAGACCAAAAAGTAATTGGAAACTAAATAATCTCATCTTAAAGAATGATTGGATGAAACAGCAAATTATAGACACAATTAATAATTTCACTCAAGATAATGACAACAATGAGACATCATATCAAAATTTATGGGATGCAGCCAAAGCAGTAATAAGGGGAAATTTTATATCCTTAGAGGCTTACTTGAATAAAATAGAAAAAGAGAAGATCAATGAATTGGGCCTGGAACTTAAAAAGTTAGAAAAAGACCAAATTAAAAACCCCCAATCAATTACTAAACTTGAAATTCTAAAATTAAAAGGAGAAATTAATAATATAGAAAGTAAAAAAAAAACTAGTGAACTAATAAATAAAACTAAGAGTTGGTTTTATGAAAAAACCAATAAAATTGATAAACCTTTGGTAAATCTGATTAGAAAAAGGAGAGAGGGAAATCAAATTGACAGTCTTAAAAATGAAAAAGGAGAACTTACCACTGATGAAGAAGAAATTAAAGAAATAATAAGGGGTTACTTTGCCCAACTTTATGCCAATAAATTTGATAACCTAAGTGAAATGGATGACTACTTCCAAAAATATAGGCTTCCCAGATTATCAGAGGAGGAAGTAAATTGCTTAAATAGTCCCATTTCAGAAAAAGAAATAGAACAAGCTATTAATCAACTCCCTAAAAAAAAATCCCCGGGACCAGATGGATTTACATCTGAATTCTACCAAACATTCAAAGAACAATTAGCCCCAATGCTTTATAAACTATTTGAAAAAATAGGGAATGAAGGAGTCCTACCAAACTCCTTTTATGACACAGACATGGTACTGATACCTAAACCAGGTAGGTTGAAAACAGAGAAAGAAAATTATAGACCAATCTCCCTAATGAATATTGATGCTAAAATCTTAAATAAGATATTAGCAAAAAGACTACAGAAAATCATCCCCAGGATAATACATCATGATCAAGTAGGATTTATACCAGGAATGCAGGGCTGGTTCAATATTAGGAAAACTATCAATATAATTGGCCATATTAATAATCAAATTAACAAAAACCATATGATCATCTCAATAGATGCAGAAAAAGCATTTGATAAAATCCAACATCCATTCCTATTAAAAACTCTTGAGAGTATAGGAATAAATGGACTTTTCCTTAAAATAATCAGTAGCATCTATTTAAAACCAGCAGTAAGCATTATATGTAACGGGGACAAACTGCAACCATTCCCAATAAGATCAGGAGTAAAACAAGGTTGCCCACTATCACCGTTTCTATTTAATATTGTATTAGAAATGCTAGCTTTGGCAATAAGAGTTGAGAAAGAGATTAAAGGAATAAGAATAGGCAATGAGGAAACCAAATTATCACTCTTTGCTGATGATATGATGGTATACTTAGAAAACCCCAGAGATTCTACCAAAAAGTTATTAGAAACAATCTACACCTTCAGCAAAGTTGCAAGATATAAAATAAACCCACAAAAGTCATCAGCATTGTTATATGTCACTAACAAAACCCAACAGTTAGAGATACAAAAAGAAATTCCATTTAAAGTAACTACTGATTGTATAAAATATTTAGGAATCTATCTGCCAAGGGAAAATCAGAAACTTTATGAGCAAAACTACAAAACACTTTCCACACAAATTAAGTCTGATCTAACCAACTGGAAAAATATTAAATGCTCTTGGATTGGGCGAGCAAATATAATAAAGATGACAATACTACCTAAATTAATCTACTTATTTAGCGCTATACCAATCAGACTCCCAAAAAACTACTTTGATGAATTAGAAAAAATAACAACAAAGTTCATATGGAAAAACAAAAGGTCAAGAATTTCAAGGGAATTAATGAAAAAAAAATCAAATGAAGGTGGCCTAGCTATACCAGATCTAAAATTATATTATAAAGCAGCAGTTACTAAAACCATCTGGTATTGGCTAGGAAATAGACTAGTTGATCAATGGAATAAGTTAGGTTCAAAGGACAAAACAGCCAATAACTTTAATAATATAGTGTTTGACAAACCCAAAGACACCAGTTTCTGGGATAAGAATGCATTATTTGACAAAAATTGCTGGGAAAATTGGAAATCAGTATGGCAGAAACTAGGCATTGACCCACACTTAACACCGTACACCAAGATAAGGTCAAAACGGGTTCATGACCTAGGTATAAAGAATGAGATGATAAATAAATTGGAAGAGCATAGGATAGTTTTCCTGTCAGACCTGTGGAAGAGGGAGGAATTTATGACCAAAGAAGAACTAGAGATCACTATTGACCACAACATAGAAAATTTTGATTATATCAAATTGAAAAGTTTTTGTACAAACAAAACAAATGCAAACAAGATTAGAAGGGAAACAATAAACTGGGAAAACATTTTTACAATCAAATGTTCTGATAAAGGCCTCATTTCCAAAATATATAGAGAACTGATCCTAATCTATAAGAAATCAAACCATTCTCCAATTGATAAAAGGTCAAAGGATATGAACAGACAATTCTCAGACGAAGAAATTGAAACTATTTATAGACATATGAAAATATGCTCCAAATCATTATTAATCAGAGAAATGCAAATTAAGACAACTCTGAGATACCACTACACACCTGTCAGATTGGCTAGAATGACAGGGAAAGAAAATGTGGAATGTTGGAGGGGATGTGGGAAAACAGGGACACTGATATATTGTTGGTGGAATTGTGAACACATCCAGCCATTCTGGAGAGCAATTTGGAACTATGCTCAAAAAGTTATCAAGCTGTGCATACCCTTTGATCCAGCAGTGTTTCTACTGGGCTTATATCCCAAAGAGATTTTAAAGAAGGGAAAGGGACCTGTATGTGCCAAAATGTTTGTGGCAGCCCTATTTGTAGTGGCTAGAAGCTGGAAAATGAAAGGATGTCCATCAATTGGAGAATGGTTGAGTAAATTGTGGTATATGAACGTTATGGAATATTATTGTTCTGTAAGGAACGACCAGCAGGATGAATACAGAGAGGACTTGCGAGACTTACATGAACTGATGCTGAGTGAAATGAGCAGAACCAGGAGATCATTATATACCTCAACAACGATACTGTTTGAGGATGTATTCTGATGGAAGTGGACCTCTTTGATAAAGAGAGCCTTAAATGATCAAAGATGGACAGAAGCAGCTACACCCAGAGAAAGAACACTGGAAATGAATCTAAACTGCTTGCATTTTTGTTTTTCTTCCCGGGTTATTTATACCTTCTGAATTCAATTCTCCCTGTGCAACAAGAAAACTGTTTGGTTCTGCACACATATATTGTATCTAGGATATACTGCAACCCATTCAACATGTAAAGGACTCTTGCCATTTGGGGGAAGGGGTGGAGGGAGGGAGGGGAAAAATCGGAACAGAAATGAATGCAAGGGATAATGCTGTAAAAAATTACCCTGGCATGCGTTCTATCAATAAAAAATTATTAAAAATAAAAAAAATAAAAATAAAAATAAAATAATTAAGAAACAAAAAAGGATTAGAGAATAGAGATTAAAATTAGACTTTTTAATTATTCCATATTGTCCTAAGAAATTTTTAAAAATACGATTAGCCCACTCTAAGTAACAGTAGAATAATTTTTTGTTTGTGGTGATGGTGGGATTTCCACATGCCACCACCACTATACCACTGATCTGATTCATGGTGCTTTTACTGAGCAATGTACAAGTTCACTCTGATGGCAAAGTGATTTTGATGTTGAATAACCTATTCTCACTAGATTGACGATTACTCACACTTCTACTTATTCAACAATAATATCTTGCTCATAAAAGGGCTTTTTTCATTTTATAAGCTCTTATATATGAATGATGTGGAAGAATATAGCAAATAGTATGTCAATTGAAGTTAAGTTTAAAGAATTTTTAGATGAAATATGTTGGATTCTATTTCTATTTTAAAAATCAGCTCTACTGAACAGTGGATGTTAACAAAGAAGAAAAATATTATTTCTATTGCCTTAGTTATTACTGTCACCCAAAACATTTTTTGTTATATTTTCTTTCCCTTCAAATGAGGAAGAAAATGGGGCATAAAGGTTATTCTCTGATATTTAATTCAAGAAGCATAAATTTAATGGAATCCACTCACTTAAATATCACATTTTTTCAATGCATTTTTGATATAATTGATCTAGTCTATTCTCTCTTAATCCTACTGACCTTCCTCCACAATGTCAAAGTTTACTTGGGAAATCTTGGGGTCAGATTATAAAATTTAATGGCAATGTTTTTTTTTCTTTTTCTTTTTCTTTCTTTCTTTCTTTCTTTCTTTCTTTCTTTTTTTTTTTTTTTTTGCAAATGTCAAATTTAGTAAATAAAGAAAAACTTTTTCATCTAATTCACCCAACCCTGATCTCAAGAAAATCATGCTAATTAGAAAAGTGTCTATAAATGAGAAACATGAATAAATAAGGAAAATTAAAAAAATGAAAAAATGTTTACTAAATTAAACTTAAGGAATACAGATAGAAATGAAATGAAATATATTCTCTGTTCTTAAATATCTCATATTCTAAATAAGAGAGACTATTTCATACCTTCTGAGTTTCCAAATATCTAGAAATTATTGACCCAATGCACTTATGTTAATTCTCTAGCAAAATCATAAAACAAATTGACATATGTTATCTTAATAAATACCAACTCAAATAAAATGATTCAGCTACAAGATGAATTGTTTCCATGTCCAAGGGCCCTAAGTTTAGAGTTGCCTTTTCACCTTTCTGAAACAAAATAAAGAACATAAACCATTCACTTGCCCTTTCCTCTCAACTTTTACTAAATCAACAAGTTAATTCAGACAAAATTGCTCAATAAATGCTTCTTGATTGAATGGTTGATTGGTTGATGAGATTTTTAATCAACCAATTAAAACACAGAATCTATGTTGTACAGTGATATCTAATTGGACATTGTCAGGCAGTGAAAGAGTTAACAGAAATATAAGGCTCTCACAGAGCTTTTAATCTCATAAGGAATTAAAAAACAGGAAATAAAATGATTATACAATACAGCAATAACAAGGACGTAAAAATCTTAGTAACAGCAATTGTGTTGAACTTCTTCTAAGTTATAATTATTTACTTAGGAATGTTGCCATTGACTGATTTGAGAAAAAGGAAAGCATCATATATGGGGAGAGGATGTTAAACAGGAACATATTAACATGACAAAAAATTTCAATACTTAACTTAAGGAAAATTTAAGCCCTTAAAAGAGTCTTTCTGTATGACTACTTTAGAAATGTGTTCAAATATCTATTTTCTTTGTAGGCAATTTAAGAGCTAAAACATGAAAGAAGATGGATAAATAATGTTAGTTACCAAATAGCTACTTATAACAAATGTTCAACATTCAGATGGCAATAACAAAATTATCATACACTGAAGATGGTGAAGAAAAATACTATTATTTTCTTTTTTGTAGCATTTTGTTTTTCCAAATACATGCAAAGATAGCTTTCAACATTTCATTTAAGATTTTTGCATCAATATTCTTTAGAGATGTCTAAACCAGGAAAAGCCAAAACAGAGAAAGAAAATTACAGACCACTCTCCCTAATGAATATTGCTGTAAACATTTTAAAGACAATATTATCACAGATCACAATCCTTTATCAGGAAGATAATATACCATTACCAAATGGTACTTATATAAGAAATGCAGGGCTGATTCAATATCAAGAAAAAAATGCCATAATTGACCAATAAGAAAATAAGCACTGATCATATGATAATCTCTATAATTGGAGAAAAGGCTTTTGAAAAACAAAGGACCCAATTCCTATTAGAAATACTATAGAGAATAAATAGAAATGGAGTTTGACAATTTTCAGATGATGAAATTGAAACTATTACCACTCACATGAAAAAGTGTTCCAAATCACTATTGATCAGAGAAATGCAAATTAAGACAACTCTGAGATATCACTACACACCTGTCAGATTGGCTAAGATGACAGGAAAAAATAATGATGAATGTTGGAGGGGATGCAGGAAAACAGGGACACTGATGCATTGTTGGTGGAGTTGTGAATGAATCCAACCATTCTGGAGAGCAATCTGGAATTATGCCCAAAAAGTTATCAAACTGTGCATACCCTTTGATCCAGCAGTGTTTCTATTGGGTTTATATCCCAAAGAGGTGCTAAAGAAGGGAAAGGGACCTGTATGTGCCAAAATGTTTGTGGCAGCCCTGTTTGTAGTGGCTAAAAACTGGAAAATGAATGGATGCCCATCAATTGGAGAATGGCTGGGTAAATTGTGGTATATGAATGTTATGGAATATTATTGTTCAGTAAGAAATGACCAGCAGGATGAATACAGAGAGGCTTGGAGAGACCTACATGGATTGATGCTAAGTGAGATGAGCAGAACCAGGAGATCATTATACACTTCGACAATGATATTGTATGAGGATGTATTCTGATGGAAGTGGATTTCTATGACAAAGAGACCTAACTGAGTTTCAATGGATAAATGATGGACAGAAACAGCTACACCCAAAGAAGGAACACTGGGAAACGAATGTGAACTATTTGCATTTTTGATTTTCTTCCCGAGTTATTTTTACCTTCTGAATCCAATTCTCCCTGTGCAACAGGAGAAGTGTTTGGTTCTGCAAATATGTATTATATCTAGGATATACTGCAACATATTTAACATATATAGGACTGCTTGCCATCTTGGGGGGGGAGGGTGGAAAGAGGGAGGGGAAAAAACGAAACATAAGTGAGTGCAAGGATAATGTTGTAAAAAATTACCCTGGCATGGATTCTGTCAATACAAAGTTATTATTAAATAAAATAAAATTTAAAAAAATAGAAATGGAGTTTTTCTCTTAAAATGGTAAGCAGCATCTATCTAAACCCTCTGCAAACATTATTTGTAATAAAATTATTTTTAAAAATAATTTGTAATGTAACACATTCCCAATAAGATCAGAAGTGAAACAAAGATGCCCATTATCACCACTGTTATTCAATATTGCATAATAAATGTTGGCTTTAGCAATAAGAAAAGAAAAAATAAAGTGATCAGAATAAGCTATAAGGAAATAAAACTATGACTTTTTGGGAAAAAAAATCACTGTTTCCATATGACATGATGGTATACTTAGAGAAAACTAGAGAATCATTCAAAAACCTACTTGAAACAAAAAACAGCTTTAGGGAAGTTGCAAGATATAAAATAAACCCACACAAATCATCAGTGCTTCCATATGACAAGGCCCAGCAGTAAAAGATAGAAAAAAGAGACATTTCATTTAAAAACTCTGTAGACACAATAAAATATTTAGGTGTCTAACCTGCCAAGACAAACTCAGGAATTATATGAACACAGTTACAAAATGTTTCTCACACTAATAAAGTCACATCTAAATAACTGGAAAAAAATATCATTTGCTCATGGGTAGACAGCAAAATGACAATTCTATCTAAATTGATCTTCTTATTCAGTGTCATAGCAAACTGCCAAAAAAATATTTTGTAAAGCAAAACTAAATAGCAAACTTCATCTGGAAGAACAAAAAGTCAAACATATCAAAAATCACAAAGAATAGTAACCTAGCAGGACAAGACCTAAAACTTTATTTTAACAGAGTGGTCATCAAAAATATATTGTACTGGTGGTGGGTCAGTGGAATAGATTACCCCGTGACACAATAATCAAGGGTTATAGTGATCTAGTATTTGATAAACCCCAAAATTTCAGCTTCTGGCATAAGAATTAACTATTTCACAAAAATTGCTGGGAAAACTGGAAAATAATATGGCAGAAACTCAGAATACACCTAAATCTCAAACCCCACACAAGAATAAAGCCAAAATGGGTAAATGACTTAGGCATGAAAGGTCGTAGGATAATTTACTTGCTCTCTTATTTTACTTATTCTATCTGATCTTTGCAAAAGAAAGGAATTTATGACCAAAAACTAGAGAATATTATAAAATGCCAAATGGACAACTTTAATTACATGAAATTAAAAAGGTTTTGCATAAAGACAATAATGCAGCCTAGATTAAAGGAGAAGCACAAAGTGGGAGGGATATTTACAGCAATATATAAAGAACTCTGTCAAATTTATAAGACTACTAGTCACTTCCCAATCGATAAATAAAAGAACAAATACATGAAAAAATCTCAACTACAGTATTCCTGAGTAGTCATCCTATCTCAATTTGGAGACTTCTAAAAAAGTGAGAATCTGCCATTTTTTCCCTGACATTCACCCTAAATTTGGTACCTGACAAACATTACAATCATTATTGTTCTCTGAAATACAATTGTTCTGCTTCTACCACTTGAAAGTCCCTTAGATTATTTCAAATGATCTTCAATACACCTAATCTCTCAAGATCATTTACCTCCTTGGTGGCCCTCCTCTGAACACCTTCCCATTTATTAAACCAAATGTAAGTGAGGTCTGGTTAGAAAAGAATATAATAAGTCTATTATACTTTTCTTTCAGGAAGCTTTGCTTACTTTAATGATATCCAAGATTTCAATGGATTTGGGGGAAGGAAACTGTCTTTGTATTATCTATATGTACCTTGTCTATATGTACTTACCAAAAATCTAAGCAGAAATTGCTTAGCTTTGCCTCCCATGTTGATTCCTTATAGATTTGGGTTTCTATACCCAAGTTTTTATATTTATCCTTCTTAGATTTCTCTTTATTAGATTAGGATTACTGCTCCATTAAGATCTTTGTTGATCCTAATTCTGTGATCTAGCATGTTTTTGTTTTGTTTTTTTGCCATTGCAAACTTAGTGAACATATCTTCTATATGTTAATTCAATTCATTGATGAAAATGTTAAATAGCACATATCTTGTGGTACTTCACTGGTGATGTTCAGCCATGTTGACACTGAAGCATTAATAACTACTCTTTAAATCCAGCTATTCAACAAGTTCTGTTTATATCTAATTGCATTATTATATGGTACATATCTCTGCATCTTCTTTACTAGAATTTTATGAGATAATCATCAAAATTCTTTCTAAAATCTTTTGAATGTGAGCTAAACTGATTATGTGTCCTCACTAAGTTTTGTATTAATGTTATTAGCATCCAAATATGGGTTCCACCAGGATGTCTAAGAAAGAGTGAACCACCCCAGGTCAGACAATAAATTGAGTCAAATTTCCCAGGGTGAACAGTATGGGGATTAGAACTGTGATTAACACTTCAACTTCCAGCCTGGATGAGATAGACAGCTTTTCCTTAAATATAACATAGATACAGATACAACACAGATACACATGTGTCTATTTATTCACACATACATATACATATATTTAAGAAGATATGTACAATCACAGTAAGTCTAATTTTTTAAACAAGTTTTTGATGCTAGAAAATAAATGAAAAAAATAATTTCTAAGTGTTTACTATATTCAAAGCACTATTTTAAGTACTGGAGAAACAAAGAGAAAACTGAGATTCTAATTTATTCATTTATTCATAATGTCTAGCACTTTCTAATTGTTTGCTTGAAGTAATCAAAATATATAGATGAAAAACTTTTGCTCTTCTATAAATGAGTTAAGACCTTAACTGATTATCACCTTTTGTTAGACATGATTGAGAGGTATGATTCGTCACAATGTAGAGAATAAATCGACCTTTAAAGCACTTCAGATAGCAAATGCTTGCCAATTGGAGTGACATGTCATCAAGTACAATATAGGTTACCATACAAGCTCTTTACCAAACACTTTATAGAGGAAGATGTTTAGAAGATTTTGATGAGCATCATGTCTCCAAATATGAGATGTGATGAAAGGCAGGTGAACCTGCAAAAAACCTAAGCCAGATTATCCTTAAAGCATTTCTAAATGAAACTAGAGGGAGGACAATAACTGACAAAAATGAAAAGGATTTGCCCAGAATTTTAAAGCCATCATTGTTGATTGTAACCATCCAATTTGGACTTTTCTCTTTCATACAAAGGCTTGTTGAACTTGACAAAATATTATGTGAAAAGCACTTTGAAAAGTTTAAAGTGCCCTATAAATACAAACTAATATTTGTTGTTTTCAGGAATAATAAGGGAGTGTGTTAAGAGTTCAAATGTTGGAGTTTGTTCTCAGAGGACAGCCGGTTTAGAGGCTTAGAGCCCTTCGGATGTCTCCAAATCCAAAGGTTCTGTCCTTCAGCCTCTGCCTCTGCCTTCTTCTGCCTCCAACAGAGATGGAAGATCTCTCTTCTCTCCTTCTGGGGAGCCCAGCCACCAATTTGCCGCGGAGAGAGGGCTTCTGGCGTAGCTCCACTGAAGTCCGTCAAAAGTGTTCTCTGCAGCAGAGTCGTTTCTCTCGAGTCTAGCGCGATCAGCCAGCCAAGAGGAAAAAATGTATTCTGCTATAGATCCTTCATCGCTGGCTTTTTATCTGCCTCTTCTGAGAGAATGGGATTATGGGTTTTCTCCCATAGTGCTCTCTGGCCCAATGACTTTAAGGGAGGTGTGAACTCTCTTGAAGTTAGAAAGTGTACTTTGTGAAGCTAGCATACTTGTGGAGTCCAATGAGTAAAGGTGGGAACACAAGCCTTGTCTTGATTAGTTCTACTTAGTACCTTGTTTCAGGTTCTGGCCAAAACAACTTCTTGTAAGATTAGATCAACTCTAATTACTTAGCAGTTAGTAAGGATTCCAACATCTCCCCCTTTCTTTTGTTTAAAACATAGGGGGTTTCTGAGGGGGTACACATAAATCCATCAATATGGGAGGCATTATACATAATTTACATGAGCACATAGCAATATAACACAGGCTAGTAGTAATGTAACAAATAACAAGAATCAATCTGAAAATTTACACATGTCTATAAGTCCTAGAAACAGTCCAATAGGATTCCATTGTCCATTAGTTCATGTGCCAGGAATCTAATAATTCTTGTGAGCACAATCAGCAACAGAACCACCCGATATTTCTTGGGTCTTCTCCTTTGTTTCAAGGGTCTGCTCCATCTTTCTGCGATGGACAAGGCGAATGCGGCTCGTAGGCACCCATCTGATTCCTTCTCCACCTGTAGAGATGCAAGCAAATCCTCTCCCCCAAGCAGTTAGCCTATCTGGTCCCTTCCATTCACTACTTTCTGGGTCTCTCCACATCACCTGGCGATTATCTAAAGATAGTGGAGCTGCTCGCACTGGATACTGCTCTTCTGGTGGGTTATAAAACCTGTCTGCTGGAGCCAGTGCATCTTTATCAAAGATTAAAAAATTAATGGTATAGAGAACTAAATTTAGAAGTTCTCTAGGGTTACCCGTGGCTCCCCCTTTCTTTTGTTTTTGGAGGAGTGTCTTAATGTCTCTGTTTCTTCTTTCTACTATTGCTTGACCTTGAGGATTGAAGGGTATGCCAGTAGTGTGTAAAATCTTATACTGTGCACAAAAGTGTTCAAAATGTTTGGAGGTATATGCCGGTCCATTATCTGTTTTTATTTCTTGTGGCACACCCATAATTGCGAATGCTTGAATGAGGAATTCAGTGACCACTCGGGCTGTCTCTTTTGCTGCTGGTATGGCAAAAGTGAATCCTGAAAAGGTGTCTACCACAACGTGGATAAAAGACAGACGACCAAAAGATTTATAATGAGTCACATCCATTTGCCAGATTTCATTGGGTCTCAAACCACGAGGATTCTTCCCTGGAGGCAGTGTAGGAGCTTGGAAGGGAAGGCAAGCTGTACAGCTTTTCACTATGCTCCTAGCTTCTTCTTCTGTAATCCCAAACTGTAAACGCAAAGCTCGAGCAGCCTGATGGTATTTAGAATGGGATTCCTGGGCCTCCTGAAATAAAGGCGTACTGGCCAACATAGTTAAAAGGCTATCTGCCTTTGAATTTCCATCAAAAATAGGACCTGGAAGTCCACTATGTGAATGGACATGCAGGATATAAATCTTTCCTGGATGCTTTCTCACTTGCTCTTGAAGTTCCTTAAAGAGCTGATATATATTAGAAGCTGCAAATTTTATTTGGGCTGTGGCAATTCTTTGTACCACACCTACTGAATAGGCTGAATCAGATATTATATTTATGTCGCCTGGGTAATAAGTGAGAGCTAGCATGATCGCATATAATTCGTTCTGCTGAGTGGACTGAAAAGGAGTTCTGACTACTCTTTTTACAGTTAGATCATGAGAGTATACAGCACAAATATTTTGTTTGGCTGCATCTGTAAAGATGGTTGGTCCTTCAAGAGGAACCTTAGAAACCTTCTCTTCAAAAATCCATTGCCAATTATGCAGTAGTCTGGTTATCTTTAATGGAGATCCATGTGCAAAATTTGGAGCCATGGCCAATAAAATCTGCCACTCTGGGATGGTTTCACAGCATACATTAATTTGTGCATTTGTATAGAAGGTATATATCTTGTCAGGTCTTGTCCCAGATAATTGTACTGCTCGCTTAATGGCCTTTAATAGAATTCTAGCCACAAGCACTGGGTAAGGCGTAAGGCTTTGTTCTGGTTGTGCTGGGAGGTTCACCCACTCTATCACACTGTCTCCTTGATGAAGGACTGCTGTGGGTGCTTCTTTTGTAGCAAAAACTGATATTTCCAAGGGTTTTTGAGTTACTCTCTCAACTACATTGGATAAAGCCAGTTCAACTTCTCTCAAGGTCTCTTGAGCTTCTTTTGTAAGCCGGCGTGGTGAATTTAAAGCAGTGTCTCCCCTTAAAATGTCATATAGGGGTTGCAATTGATTGGTAGTTAAACCTAATACTGGACGCATCCATTGGATATCTCCTATTAATTTTTGGAAATCATTTAAGGTGTTCAACCTCTCTGTTCTTAAAGACAGTTTTTGTAGTGTAAGTGCCTTAGGATATATTTCATATCCTAAATATTGAAAAGGAGCATGCCTTTGAATTTTTTCTGTAGCGATATGAAGTTTGTAGTGTTGGAATCCTTACTAACTGCTAAGTAATTAGAGTTGATCTAATCTTACAAGAAGTTGTTTTGGCCAGAACCTGAAACAAGGTACTAAGTAGAACTAATCAAGACAAGGCTTGTGTTCCCACCTTTACTCATTGGACTCCACAAGTATGCTAGCTTCACAAAGTACACTTTCTAACTTCAAGAGAGTTCACACCTCCCTTAAAGTCATTGGGCCAGAGAGCACTATGGGAGAAAACCCATAATCCCATTCTCTCAGAAGAGGCAGATAAAAAGCCAGCGATGAAGGATCTATAGCAGAATACATTTTTTCCTCTTGGCTGGCTGATCGCGCTAGACTCGAGAGAAACGACTCTGCTGCAGAGAACACTTTTGACGGACTTCAGTGGAGCTACGCCAGAAGCCCTCTCTCCGCGGCAAATTGGTGGCTGGGCTCCCCAGAAGGAGAGAAGAGAGATCTTCCATCTCTGTTGGAGGCAGAAGAAGGCAAAGGCAGAGGCTGAAGGACAGAACCTTTGGATTTGGAGACATCCGAAGGGCTCTAAGCCTCTAAACCGGCTGTCCTCTGAGAACAAACTCCAACATTTGAACTCTTAACATTCTAGAGTCTTTCTAACCATGTCTATTTTTGTGTCTCTATACAACCATTTGGTGGCCAGAGGGCCCACCTAGAGTCCTAGCTGCTGTGGTCTGATCATGTAGCCCTAATGTCCTATTTCTAAGTCTTTGGAATAATAAAAATACTTTCCTCCTTTGGTTGTCATGAAAATAGAATGAAGTCATCCAGGATGCCCCAAAAGTCTTCATGTGCTTTTAACTTTGAATAAACTTCAGAAGTGTAAATGCAACAAACATCCAAAAATTGGTTTGGTACTCAAGATATAAAAAATACAGACATGAATATGAAATGGGCTGAGGCTCGAGTTGATGCACTGAGGCCCCAAGCATGTGAGGCTAAAATAGTAATTGGACCATACTCTATTAGTATATAGACTTGGAGAAAGAATGGCCCCCGCCCACTCTTTGTGCAAGTCTTGATGTGTTGTAGAGGAAATGTCGATTTTGGTGGTGGAGACAGGGGAGTGGAAAAGGGAAACGGAAAGAGAGACTGCTGGCTGGTGTCTTGACACAGCTGCTCGCATTGCTATCATGATGGCCCTTCATCTCCTATCTCCCTCTGCTAGCTGGCTTCCTGTCGCAGCTGCCCATATTGCTATCACAATCCTTCTTCACCTCTACTGAGAATAAAGATTGAAGATGTTTCCCTTAACTTGAATTCCTGACTCCGGCTGATTTTAAATACACGGTCATCACATATATACATGTGTTTGTGTGTGTTACATGAATATCCATTCTTCAATACATAAGTAGTCAAGGATATGAACAAACTGGTCTCAGAGTATTCACAAGCACATGAAAGAAAGCTCCAAATCCAAAATTTAGAAATAGAAATCAAAACAACCCTGAGATTTCATATCATACCCTGGAAATTTGTCCCCCCAAAATGACCAAAAATACCAAAAATCAATGCTGAAGGATGGTGGAATGGTAGAGACACTAATACATTATTAGTTTTGCCACGGTACAATCATTTTGGAAAGCATTAAGTAATTGGGCAAATAATGTAACTAAAATTTCTAAACAAATTTGAACCAGAGACTCCATTTTGGGGCTCAAACCCTAAGGTAGCAATTCATTCATAAGAAGGAATTCCCCACATCTGCCAAAAACAACTTCTTGTAAGATTAGATCAACTCTAATTACTTAGCAGTTAGTAAGGATTCCAACAGGAGTGGGGTTTACATTTATTTTTTCAATTATATATAAAGATAGTTTTCAACATTCACTTTTGTAAGATTTGGAGTTCACAAAAGTAGTCATGTTGTGAAAGAAGTATCAGAACAAAGAGAAAAATCATTAGAAAAAATAAGAAAAAAGTGTGAAAATATTAGAAGCATTCCCCTCTCTCTCCCTCCCTGTCTTTTAACTTCATTTTTTCCTTGACATGTTTAATTTTCATCAGGATGATCTATGTTATCTTTTGCAACTTGACTTTGATGGAAATACTTTGGATAAATTCACATGTAATTTCTTAATTGTGGATAGGGATAAGAAAGAGAAACTAGAACTCAAAAATTTTAAAAATAAATGTAAAGTAATTGTTTTGAATGTAATTGGGAGAAATATTAAATCAATAAGTTAAATACCAAAAATTAATAAAAGAATATGAACACTTTTCATTTGATGAAATTACAACCATCTATAATCATATGAAAAATGCTCCAAATCACTACAGATGAGGGAAATGCAAATTAAAATATCTCTGAGGCACCACATCACACCTCACATATTGGCTAAGATGAAAGAAAAATATAAAGTGTTTGAGGGGATGTGGAAAAATTGAGATACTAATGCATTGTTGGTGCTGTTGTGAAATAATCCAACCATTTTGAAGAGCAATTTAGCACTGTCCAAAGGGTTATAGAACTAGATACTTTTTGATCTGGCAGTACCACTACTGGGTCTAGATGCCCCCAAAAAAGTCATAAAGCAATGAAAAGGACCCCCATATTCAAAATTTTTTGTAGTAGAAAGGAATTTGAAAATTAATAGGTGACTATTCAATTGGTGAATGACTGAATAAGTTGTGGTATATGAAAATAATGAAATATAATTGCTTCATGAAAAATGATGAACATGCTAATTTTAGAAAAGCCTGGAAACATTAGCATGAACTTCAATAAGCAGAACCAGAAATACATTGTACATAGTAATGAGACATTGTGAGAGGATCAACTATGACAGACTGGTTTCTTTTCAGAAGTTCAGTGATCCCACCAACCTTAATAAAGTTTGGGTGAAAAACATCATCTGTATCTAGAGAGAGAACTATGGAGACTGAATGTTAATCGACACATGTTGTATTCACTTTTTCTCCCTTTTCTCTTTTCTTTTATTATTCTTTCATAGTTTTTCAATTTGTTCTGATTTTTCTCTGCCTATATAATTCACAAGAAAATAAGTGAATATACATATTTAATCAAAATTTTAAAAAAACAAGTTTTTACACGTAATTAGGGAAAATTAAAAAATATGTATTCATTAGGGAAATTTGTCTGTAATTTTCTTTCTCTCTTTTGGCCTTTCCTGGTTTAAGTATCAGAACTATATTTGTACCATAAAATGAATTTGACAAGACTACTTCATTGTCTATTTTCCCAAATAGTTTATGTAGTATTGGAGTTAATTATTTTTTAAATGCTTTGTAGAATTCACTAGTGAATACATCTGGCCCTGGAGATATTTTCTTGGGGAGTTCATTAATACCTTGTTCAATTACATTCTTTTTAATAGGATATTTAAGTATTTTATTTCCTCTTCTGTTTATCTGTACAATCTATATTTTTATAAGTATTCATCCATTTTATTGCATCCGTTTTATGTTGTCACATTTATTGGCATACAATTGAGTAATATAGCTCCTAATTATTGCTTTAATTTCCTCTTCATTGTGGTAAGTTTAAATATTTCATTTTTGTTTTGGTAATTAATTTGCTTTCTTCTCTCATTTTTCTTTTCAAATTAACCAAAGGTATATCTATTTTGTTATTTTTTTTCCTTAAAGCCAACTCTTAATTTGTTTATTATTTCAATAATTAATCTTACTTTCCGTACTCTCTCCTTTGATTTTCTGAACTTCTCATTTGGTATCTAATTGAGAGTCTTTTAATTTAATAAAAAAATTTATTTTTGTAACTTTAAGTTATATACTCAATTCAGTGATATTCTCTTTCTGTATTTTATTCATGTAAGCATCTATAAATATAAAATTTCTTCTAAGAAGTGCTTTGGCTGTGTGGCATAAGTTTTGTTCAGTTGTCTCATTATTGTCATTCTCTTGGATGAAATGATCAATTGTCTTTATCATTTGTTATTTGACCCATTCATTCTTTAGGATTAGAATATTTAGTTTCTAACTAATTTGTGGTCTATTTTCCAATGGTGCTTTGTTATACCTGCAAATGGAAAAAAATGAATTTATTATTTCTGTTTTTCTCCATTTGATTATGAAGAGTTTAGGTCTCAATACATGTTCACTTTTTGATTAGGTATCTTGTCCCACTGAGAAAACAATTTATTCCTTTCTATACCCATTAAATTTTCTCCAAGATCCATCATACCTAACTATTCTGTTCACCTCTTTAACTTTTTTAATGTATATTTTGGCATGAGATTTCTACTTCTCATAGAGGAAGGATGACATAACTCCACTTGTATAGTTTTGCTATCTTTTTTGAAACTCAATTTCTCCTCTTGTTATTTGGGTCCTATTTAGTATTGATATTACTGCATCATCTATGATATTCTTTTTTTTTTCACTAATGTCTAACTGGAATTTATTATCTCCTTTAATTATGAATATAAGTACCTTCTGAATCCAATTCCCCCTATGCAACAAGAGAACTGTTCGGTTCTGCAAACATATATTGTATCTAGGATATACTGCAACATATCCAACATATAAAGAACTGCTTGCCATCTAGGGGAGGGGGTGGAGGGAGGGAGGGAAAAGAAAAATCGGAACAGAAACGGGTGTCAATGTAAAGTAATTATTAAATAAAAATTTAAAAAATATGAATATAAGTAACAAATCATCATTCTAACAAGAGATTCAGACATCATGTCTGACATCTGACAATGATGATGACAATAATGTCATCATTATGACATCTTTCATAAGCTATGCCAGATCACCAGAAGTCCATGACACAAGACATTATACCTATATGATCTTTCCTAGGTTTTCTGGGGAAAGAGAAGTTTAAAAAACAAAATTGAGATCAAGCAGCCCAGCATGCAAAGTCTGGCATGGAAAAGCCAAGTTCATTCATATTTGTTAATTTTTCAACTTTACCTGGTCCAAATTGCCTTTATAATATCTAAGAAAATTATTGGTGAAAATAAGATGATTGTGGGAAGGGTGGCATTCAGCCTAACTTAAAAGAATAAACATTTTTAAAAGGACCTTAGCAGATTGTTTGTAGGCAAAAGGATGCTGCTAATTATAAATGAATCTTCTACTAATGGATTTTAAAGCAGTTTTGTCTATATGCTGAAGCCAATTCATACAACTTATTTTTTTTTATTTCCAACTTAAAAATTATAAAACGTCCATTTGTCTAAAGCTGTTCTGTAGTTCTGATTTGACTATCCCTCATCCTCTCTCTTTTGGTACACAATTAGTGAGACTGGTCTGTACTTGGCTTAGGGAAGCAATGGTTACATTCTGTTACCCACCTACTCCTGCCCTCAGCCATCATCAGACTCAGCCTTATTGACCCTGAAAGACCTGAGACTGAATGGTAAAGAGGAGTAGGATCCTAATAAATAAATCAAAAATGAGCAAGCCACTTGGGGATTATATTATTGATAGTATCTCATTTGATAAATTAATTATCCTACATATTGGAAGGGTTATTAGTTAATATATTTTGTACTATTATGTGCTCAGAGACCTAGCAAATAGACACATACTCAGACATTTTTATAGATTTGAAGAGGAAATGAGAAATATAAAATGAATTCCTCCATTGGGTGTGCTTCTACAGAAATCTAATTTAATTCTATAAGATTTATGTATGGGGTACAGTGAGTGCCTTAAGGATATTTAACTATACAACTCCAAAGACAACTATATACCCTGAAACAGAAACAGCCTTTAAACTAGAGAGCATTCATGAACCAAAACCAATCAACCTGCTGGGCCAATTTCTATCTTCAGCATATGATCTATGATATTCTTTAGGCAAAATGCAGTTTCTTTCTTTACCTTTTGTAACTAGGTCTCTTTTTTTTTTCTTCTGCTTGATCTGAGATCAGGATTACTACTACTATTTTTAAAAATTCAACTGAAGCTTGTTATATTAGTTCCAGCCTTTTATCTTTACTCTATATGTTTCTCTGTGCTTCATATGTACTGTACTCTTCTGGATTTGTGGTCTCTTTTCAGTAACTTTCTATAATCAGAACTCTTTTTGCTTTTCTGTTCATTTTAAAAAGTTGAACTATTCTCCTAGGGCAAAAGAGAGATTAATTCAAGATTTATATTTTGCAAGGGGAGAGGCTCTCACTGACTGTATGGGATTGGTGGTGCTGCCAGCTCTCCCTCTACCCTACATAGGCCTGAGCAAGTCCCTGCTGTTATTCTTGAATTCAGGTGTTCACAATTTTCCTTCTGTAATTGCATTAAAGATCTCACAGAAGACCTGAATCAGGTCAGAGAAGACAACACTGTGTTTTGGCTGGGCCTCCCGCTAAATTCTCTTTGCCAAGTCTCCCAGGACTCCCCATGCTGTGCTGGACCATTCCTCCCAGTCCCTGCCCAATTAATACAGATACTATTAGTTCCAAATTTATAATGAGTTCAAATAATAAAGAGGGAAATCCATCTGTGTCTTTGCTGGTGGTTGTAAACTCACTGGGCAGCTACAAGGCCATCTTAAAGAATATATCCTGGCACAAGCCTGTGATATCCATGAGCTCCACGGCCTTTCTTTGTCACTGTATCGCCTAATCCAGGAAAGAAAGAAAGAAGAGAGATGAAAGGAGGGATGGAGATGGGAGAGGAGAAAGGGGAGGGAAGGGAAAGAGGGAAAGCAAAGGACAGGGATGAAGGAAAGGGAAGAGGACAAAGCAAAGGGAGGGGAGGAGAAGGAAAAGAGAGGGAAGGAAAACTGAAGTGAGAAGACTGAGAGGCTGAGGATGGAAAGTGGAATTTTTATTTACTTATTATCAATTTGCTTTTTAT
The DNA here is from genome assembly GCF_016432865.1 of Antechinus flavipes. Taxonomy (NCBI): domain Eukaryota; kingdom Metazoa; phylum Chordata; class Mammalia; order Dasyuromorphia; family Dasyuridae; genus Antechinus; species Antechinus flavipes. Next base: position 484,071,958 of record NC_067400.1, read on the forward strand.
TATGTCCTTTCTTGAAGGTGTTTTAACTTAAGTGTCCTCTTCTGAATTTGTGTTGATCTTCTCTGCCACCAAAGTAGCTTTTTTTTTTTTTTTTTTTTTTTTTTTTTTTTTTTTTTTTTTTTATTTAAAGCCAGGTTCTTTTTTCTTGGTGGTGCTTACTCATTTTTTCCCACCTATTTCTTGATTTTGCTTCTTATGTTAAAAATGGGCTCTGTTTTCTATTAGAAATATTTCTATTTCTAAATTGAGTTCTGACTCAAATTTCAAACTTTATTTTCATACTGCTATTTTGAGATGTTTCAATGTTTTGGGTTCTTCCCAGATGGTGTCATTTGTCATGGAGTGTGGTCACTATTCTGCTGACCTGCATTCTGTTTGTTATCCAGAAAAGGCCCCCCGATCCCTTGGAATTACAATTAATATTGCTCCTCAAGGTCCCTGATCACATCTGATCAAAAGTGATTTTGCCTCTCAGGGTTTCTATTGTCTCTTAACTAAAAATGCTTCTATCTCCCTTCTATTCTGCCCCATAAATGGTTTAGACAATGGATTCAACAAACAGCATCTGATAAATTCTGATTATTTCATCTATTACATACATGGAAATAATAAATAAATGTGACATAGAAGAACTGAAAGAAATTATCAAAATGATCCAATTCAACTCCTTTATTTTATAGATGAGGAAGCTGAAATACAAAATTGTTCAAGTACCCACTTGAACACTACCTCATCTGGGGAGATAATCAAATTTTATGTAATCACTCATCAATGTTCATCACTTGTATCTGAACAACTAAAAATAATCTAATATAACTCCAGGAAGAGCCAAAACAGAGAAATTACTGACCAATCTCCCTAATGAATATTGATGCAAAAATTTTAAATAAAATATTAGCAAACATATTACAGCAACTTATCAGTAGAATAATACAATATGACCAAGTGGGATTTATACCAGGGCTGCAGAGCTGGTTCAGTATCAGGAAAACTATTACCATAATTCACCATATCAATAACAATACCCAGAGAAATCAGATGATAATCTCAATATATGTGGAAAAACCTTTTAACAAAAATACAGCAGTCATTCCTAATAAAAACATTAGAGAGCATAGAGATGAAGGGAGTTTTTGATGGATTTATGTATACCATGTATATCTGTTACAAAGTTCTGGCCCAAATTGATGGATTTATGTGTATCCCCTCAGAAACCCCCTATGTTTTAAAACAAAAGAAAGGGGGAGATGTTGGAATCCTTACTAACTGCTAAGTAATTAGAGTTGATCTAATCTTACAAGAAGATGTTTTGGGCAGAACCTGAAACAAGGTACTAAGTAGAACTACCCATAATCCCTCTCTCTGGAAGGAGCATAAATAGGCCAATGGGCCAGTCAAAGAGGCTCTGGGGAGAGGAAGACGCTACAAGTCGAGATTTCACCGGAATGACATGAAGACTGGAGCTGGCTGGAGGCTGAAGAAAAGCAGAGGCAGAGGCTGAAGGACCAGACCTTTGGATTTAAAGACATTTGGAGAGAGGACCTTTGGATTTGGTGACATTCGGAGAGAGCTCTTGGAACCAAGCAGAGAGATAGGCCTCTAAGATAACCGGGCTATATTGGGATAATAAAAGATCTGAACTTTTATCACCTGGCTGCTTTTTGAGAAGAAAAAGCTCACCACAATTTCTCCCCCTTTCTTTTGTTTTAAAACATAGGGGGTTTCTGAGGGGATACACATAAATCCATCAATATGGGCCAGAACTTTGTAACAGATATACATGGTATACATAAATCCATCAATATGGGAGGCATTATACATAATTTACATAAGTACATAGCAATATAACACAGGCTAGTAGTAATGTAACAACATGAATCAACCTAAAAATTTACACATGTCCATAAGTCCTAGAAACAGTCCAATAGGATTCCATTGTCCATTAGTTCATGTGCCAGGAATCCAATAGTTCCTGTAAGCCCTGAAGTACTGCATAAGTCTCATCAACAATTTTTCATCTCAGGGAACCCAATGATTCTTGCTGGTTTTTCAAGAAGTAAAACAGTTTCATCTTGTGTTAGGAAATCCAATGATTCCTGAAGCTTTTAAAAGTCTTTTTAACAGTTTCATAGTCAGCCATCTGATTCTTTCTCCATCTGTGGAAATATAAGCAGATCCTCTTCCCCAAGCAGTTAATCTAATTCCCTTCTATTTACCAAATTTGGGATTTCTCCTCATCATCTGGTAATTACATTGGAGTTGTTTGCATTGGATATTGTCTTGTTGTCTTAAAAGGCCTGTATTCTTCCCAACTGTAATCCTGATTGCTTTTCTGTTGGTTGATGACATCAGAGTTCTGAATTTCTAAAGTCTCTCTGGATGTAACCTCAGCTGCTATCATGCCCCACCTGTCCTTTGATTGATACTTTGTAGCTGGGCCTTGCCTCTCATTCCTCTGGGTCAATATACATTTAGAGGCCCAGTGAAAGCCTCGGTTACATTTTGGACATGGGGTTTTAGGTTTTCTCTCACCCTGTCTTCTCACTCTATCTCCATATCTACAATGAGCTCTCAAATGTCCAACTTTTCCGCAATGAAAACATCGACGAGTTTCTCTAGAATTCCTCTGCCAAGAAGGACCTTGTCTTTCCATGTTCATCATAGTCTGGGCATAATAAGCATTTATGTCCACTGTGGCACAGTGTCTTATGATCTCTTCTAAAGGAGCTTTTTTGTCTAGCCCCCATATAATTCTCTTGCAAATCTCATTGGCATTTTCCTTAGCCAAATGTTTAGTCATTATTTCTGTTGCTGCATTGTCTCCAATGGTTCTTATTACAGCTGTTTGTAAACGTCCCACAAAATCTGCAAAAGGTTCATTGGGACCTTGCTCTATTTTTGTGAAAGCATTATTTCCATCTTTCTGTCCAGGGAGAGAATTCCAAGCTTTTATTGCAGCCTTAGAAATTTGCTCATACACTGTTATGGATAATAAATCTGTTCTGAATTCTCTGCATACTGACCTTCTCCAGTTAGTTGGTCAAAAGTGATTTGTACAACAGCTCCTGTTTGCCTATTGCGTTGGGCTTGAATCCTACATAATTCATGAAACTCCGAAAGCCACAATAAATTTTGTCCCGGTTCTAGACAAGTTTTTGCTATGGATTTCCAGTCATTCGGGGTTAGGATTTCATAAAACAAATTATCTAGTAACATCTTCACATAAGATGATGTAGCCCCATAAAGAGTGCAACCCTTTTTCAAATCTTTAATTTTTCCCAAATTAAAAGGAGTGTATTTTCTCTCTTTTTGACCTGAGGAGTTGAGCTCTTCAATCACAGGATATGCATTTATAAAATCAGATATATCTTCTCCTTCATTTTTTGCTTTAATTAATGCTTTTTCTAATCTTGTCAAATTCTGCTTTACAGGAGAAGCTGACTGTGTTTCTGTCTCTCTCCCTCCCCCTTGTTCTACCCATGAAGGGTTAATTGCGGGGGGAGGGTCATGAGATGTGGAATCACCTAATTCCTCCTTCTGTGAAGTATCATACTCAGAATTGTAATTAATTCCATTCTTATCTGATTCATCCTCCTTTTCACCTAGTAAAGTTGGCACTTCCTCCTGTACTTTCCTTTTCATCATTCTATCACTTAAATAACTTCTTATAGCCAATTGTATTACATTATATGTATTAATTATTGAGTTAGGCCCATTTTTATCATAGAATTGACAAAGATCCTCTCCAACCAATTTCCATTCATTTAGATCTAATTCCTTATCAAGAGAGAAACAAGGACATATGTCCTTTACAGTTTGTAAAAGTTCAGTGATTTGCTGTAAACTTATAATTAAACCTTGGCTTTCCATAATTTTGACAATGCTCTCTAAACATTTTCCTTGAACAGAAACAGGCTGTTTTCTAAATATCTGTCCCATCTTAGCTGAAATTCTACTTTAACTCTTTTAACAAAATTTCTTTGTTGTACTCACTCTAATTTCTGGGTTGAAGAGTCTTTTCCACTGGATCAGGATCAGAGGCTTTTCCACTTGAATCAGGATCGGAGCTTTTCCACTGAAATCCACTGAGGGGTCTGTTTGCCCCACGTTGGGCGCCAAATTGTGGTGAGCTTTTTCTTCTCAAAAAGCAGCCAGGTGATAAAAGTTCAGATCTTTTATTATCCCAATATAGCCCGGTTATCTTAGAGGCCTATCTCTCTGCTTGGTTCCAAGAGCTCTCTCCGAATGTCACCAAATCCAAAGGTCCTCTCTCCAAATGTCTTTAAATCCAAAGGTCTGGTCCTTCAGCCTCTGCCTCTGCTTTTCTTCAGCCTCCAGCCAGCTCCAGTCTTCATGTCATTCCGGTGAAATCTCGACTTGTAGCGTCTTCCTCTCCCCAGCGCCTCTTTGACTGGCCCATTGGCCTATTTATGCTCCTTCCAGAGAGAGGGATTATGGGTAGTTCTACTTAGTACCTTGTTTCAGGTTCTGCCCAAAACATCTTCTTGTAAGATTAGATCAACTCTAATTACTTAGCAGTTAGTAAGGATTCCAACAAGTTTTCTTTAGAATAATAAGCAGTATTTATCTAAAATCAACAGAAAGCATTATTTGTAATGGAGAGAAGCAGGATGCATGCCCAATTAGATCAGGGGTGAAAAATATTATATAAACGAGGAAGTCCATTATTACCACTACTATTCAACATTGTATTAGAAATATTGGCTGAAGCAATTAAAAAAAAGCAAAAGAAATTAAAGGAATTAGAATAGGCAATGAGGAAATAAAACCATCATTCTCTGAAGAGCATATGATGATATGCTAAGAGAATCCTAGAAAACCATGCAAAAAACCCAGTGGAAACAATTAATAGCTTTAGCAAAGTTGCAGGATGTATAATAAACCCATACAAATTATCAAAATTTCTATATATTACTGACAAAGCCCATCAGGAAGAGATAAAGAAATTTCATTTAAAATTACTGTAGACAAAAGAAAATACTTTAGTGTAGTATGCTTTCTAACACTGCCCTCTACACTTGAGGGTCTGCCAAGATAAATAAACCCAAGAACTGTATGAACATAATTACAAAGGACTTTTCATACAAATAAAGTCAGATATTGGAAAAATATCAATTGCTCATGGGTAGGCCTAGCTGATATAACAAAAAATGATAATTCTGCCTAAATTGGTCTACTTGTTCACTGCTATACCAAACAAACTGACAAAAGTTTATTTTATAGAACTAGAAAAATAATAACAAAACTCATCTGGAAGAACAAAAGATCAAGAATATCAAGGAAAATAAATAAAAAAAATACAAAGAATGGTGGTTTAGCAATACCAAACCTAAAACTATATTTTTGTGTAAAAGTTGGATTTATTTAATGCATATAATAAATTCAACATGTAACTTTTAAAGCTCTCCTGCTTTTCTGTGATTTTTTTCCCCCTAGCCATCATGTTTTCTTTTTTAAAAATATTTTTATTATTGCTCTTTATTTACAGAAAATCACCTTGTTGGTCATTTCTTACAGAAAAATAATATTCCATAACATTCATATACTATAACTATATTATTCATATACTATAATACATATAATTTATCCAATTGATGGGCAACCATTTGTTTTCTAGTTTGCCCATATGCATGGGTAACTTTTTCAACAATGACCTTTATAAAACCTTCTGTTCCAAATATTCCCCTCCTTCCTCCCACTCCTTCCCCTAGAAGGCAGGTAGTTCAATACATGTTAAAGATGTTAAAATATATGTTAAATCCAATATATGTATACATATTTATACAGATATCTTGCTGCAGAAGAAAAATCGGATCTAGAAAGAAAAAAAAAAAAAACCTGAGAAGGAAAAAAAAATGCAAGCAAACAATAACAAAAAGAGTGAAAATGCTATGTTGTGAACCACACTCATTTCTCACAGCCCTCTTTCTGGGTGCAGATGGCTCTCTTCATTACTAGACAATTCAAATTGGTTTGAATCAACTCATTGTTGATTCAAGCCATGTCCATCAGAATTGATCATTGTATAGTTTTGCTGCCATGTATAATGATCTCCTGGTTCTGCTCATCTCATTCAGCATCAGTTCATGTAAGTCTCTCCAGTCCTCTCTGAAATCACCCTGCTGGTGTTTGCTTACAGAACAGCAATATTCTATAACATTCATATACCATAATTTATTCAGCTAGTCTCCAATTCATGGGCACCCATGCAGTTTCCAGTTTCTTGCCACTACAAAAAGGGCTGCCACAAACATTTTTGCACATGTGGGTCCCTTTTCCTTCATTAAGATCCTTTTGGGTTATAATACTGTAGTGTTATATAACAATAGTAACACTGCTGGGTCAAAGGGTATGCACAGTTTGATAACTTTTTGGGCATAGTTCCAAACTGCTCTCCAGAATGGTTGGATCCATTCACAGATCCACCAACAATGTATCAGTGTCCCAATTTTCCCACATCCCCTCCAACATTGGTCATTGTTGTTTTCCATCATCTTAGCCAATCTGAGAGGTGTGTAATAGTATCTTAGAATTGTCTTAATTTGCATTCCTCTGATCAATAGTGATTTGGAACACCTTTTCATATGAGAAGAAATAATTTCAATTTCTTTGTCTCAAAATTGTCTGCTAAAACTATATTATAAAGCATGAATAATCAAAACCATTTGGTACTGGGTAAAAAATAGAGTGATGGATCAGTGGAATAGATTAGATATACATGACACAATAATCAAGAACTATAGCAATCTAGTAATTTATAAACCTTGAACTCCAACTTCTGGAATAAGAAGTCACTATTTAAAAAAATGCTTGGAAACTTGAAAATAATATATCTGAAACTCAGCAGATACCTTTATCTCATTCTTCTTACAAAAAAAAAATCAAAATGGATACATAATTTTGGCATAAAGGATGACATCATAAAAATTTTAGGAGAATAACAAATAATTTACCTATCAGATCTTTAGAAAAGGGAGAAATTTATGACCAAAGAAGAACTAGAGAATGTAATGGGCTGAAACTGAGTTGATGCACTGAGGTCCCAGCACTTAAGGCTAATTACCAATTGGACAACATTCTGTTAGTATATGCTTGGAGAAAGAATGGCCCTGCACACTACTCTGTGCTGGCTCAATCTGTTGGATATAAAGAGACTTAGAGCAGAGATTAGACAATGGAGTAAGACAAGTGAGTGTGACTCCAGGCGGTAAAAGAAAGAGGAGATTCTTGTGTCCACTCTCTCTCCTCTTCCTTTGACAAAGAATAAAGATCAAAGACGTTTGCTTATCCTGACATGGGTTGATTCTAAAGTATCCTGGCTGCTAACTTGGTCATCACAAGGGAAAGTTACAAAAAGCAAATGGACTAATTTGATTACATTAAATCAAAACGTTTTTGCACAAACAAAAACAATAAGAAACAAGATTAAAAGGGAAATACGAAGCTAGGAAAAAAAAAAAACTTTAGTACCAATATTTCTGATAAAGGTCTTATTTCTAAAATATATAGATAACTATCAAATTAATAAGAATACAAGTCATTCCCCAGTTGAAAAATGGTCAAAAAATGTGAACAGAGAGTTTTCAGATGAGGAAATCAAAGCCATCTATAATAATATGGAAAACATACTCTCACTATTAATTAGAGAAATATGAATTAAAACAACTTTGAAGTACCACCTTACACCTCTTATATTGGCTAAAATGACAGGAAAAGATAACGATAAATGTTGGAGGTGATATGGGAAAACTGGCACACTGGTACATTATTGATGGAGTTGTGAAAAGATCCAACCATTCTAGAGAGCAATTTGGAACTATGCCCAAAGAGCTATCAAATTGTACATATCCTTGGGCCAGCTGTGTCATTCATTAATGGATCTATATCTTAAGGAAATCATAAAGGAGGGAAAATGAGCCACATGTGAAAAAGTGTTTGTAGCAATTCTTTTTGTGATAGCAAAGATTTGGAAAATAAATACATGTCCATCAATTGATGAGTGGCTTAACAAGTTGTGGAATATTATTGGTCTATGAAAATGATAAATAAAATGATTTTAGAAAGGTCTGGAACTATTTACATGAACTGATGTTGAGCAAAACAAGCAGAACCAGGATACATTGTATTTGTATTTGTATTTATTTCCAAAGCAATCCCAATAGACTTTGGACAAAAAGTGCCATCTGCATCCAGGAAAAGGAGGGAGGAGATAGGATGAAAATCAACCTATGCTGTGTTCCTTTCTTTTTCCTGTTTTTTTTTTTTTTAATTTGTTCCATGGTTTTTTGCTTTTTCTCTGATTTTTTTAATTTCTCAACATGACTCATAAAGCAACATATATTAAAAATAAATGTTTAGTAGAAAAATAAATAAACAATGAAATGGTGTTTTTTTTTTTGTTTGTTTGTTTGTTTGTTTTTTTGGGGGGGTTGTTTGTTTGTTTTGTTTGTCCCTTACTTTTCATGGTAGATCCTTGCATGCCGAGGTACTCGTTTGATGGTTTTGTCCAATTGCTTTTCAGTTGTATCTAACTTTTCAAAATTGCTTTTGGAGTTTTCTTGGCAAAGATAAAGAATTGGTTTGCCATTTCATTTTTCAGCTCTTTTTTGAGATGAGGAAACTTAAGGGACGGGATATCATATAGTTTGTAGGAGTCTGAGTCCAGATTTGAAATAAAAAAGATTAGTCTTTTAGACTCCATGTCTGACAATCTACCTACTGACCATTTTGGCAAATTTTGTGAAATCAAAATTTTTTCAAAGTCTATAGTGTGAGAAGTTAAAGAGACAGACATCTTCAAAATATAAGCTGCATTTACATTTCTTTTTTCCTTGAGTCTATATCTTCAAGGATTTCTTCTTTAAGTGAATCTGTAGTTACTTCTCTCTTAAAGGTAGAAACCAGACCATGAAGGATTTCTCCTCTCAGGCTCTTATTAATTCTATCCCTTGAAGAAATGGAGCATAAAATTATCAGTCTCTAGCAAGAAGAGTCTTATGAAAATGGGCTTAAAAGCCTAGTTATATTTGCCTGTGACAAATAAGACTCTATATAAAGTACAATGTGTGTGTGTGTGTGTGTGTGTGTGTGTGTGTATGTGTGAACCTCCAAGGGTAGAGAAATTAGAATGGAAGGTAGAGTTTTAAAAGATCCATTAAGTCAAGGATTTTTTCTATTCCATGACCAATAAAGGGTTTTTTTTTTATTACTATTATTATCTCAAAGCAGCAAGTCTTTTAGTAATAAACCATGTTTGTCTTTTGGATCCCCAGAAATTTCTAGGGAAGCTCCATGCAAGTTCTATTGCATGTCCATACATAATTCCTCTCATTACTTCTTCATGGATTATTACTCCTATTGCAGGAAAATATATCAGCTTGTCAGATTATGTTCTCAGTCTTTGGAGTTAAAAATATGATGAGTTGTTGAGTTTAAGAAAAAAAATTCATAGTTTTTATCTGGCATTAAGGAAAAGTTATGAATTACCCAAATATGTGAATGTGGAATGAACAAACCAGGGGAGAATAGGACTTCTACTAAAATTTCAGGAATATGAATCTAGATTGAATAAGAAAGAAGGTGGTCCTTTCTATGTCCCTTTCATTGATAGAGCACAAACGAAAAGTCATTATTCATACTAGGCTACTATTTGAACTGCAGGTGACCTCAAGCAGAAATATTGAGCCTTACATTAGCCATCACCTATATGACAAAGGCTAATCATATATGTACAGGACCATGAAAATGGCAGTAACAGCTAAGGGAAAAAATTCTAGACAGTGCTGTGAATGACATTTGAAGAGGGATTAGGAAGTAGGAGGTAGGAGTCATGCCAACAAATTTCAGCAGAGGAAAAAAATTATTAAAATACTTATTAGAAGGTGGAAGATAGGGAAAGGCATCAGGATATTTTATGTTACAACTTTATTTTCCCAATAACATGAAAATCTATATTAATATTAGTCTTGCATACATACAAAGTGTCTCACATAGTATCTTTTCATATTAAGACCTTAAAAATCCTGCTTTCTGCTTATAGGAGAGTCCTACAATAGAATGGAAATCAATAAGAATGATGACACCATACATACATATTCCAAAAGTGATTCTAGTCACCTGATCACATGCCAAAGAATGTACTTTTCAATTGACAAGGAAATCATTCAAACAAGGGCTTTTAAATTCAAACTCTTTCATTGCTTTAGTGATTTTTGAGAGATCAGTAATTGGTAAATGAAGTGGAGTCTATGACGTTGTATATTTTAAAAGTCTAGAGGATTTCTTGGCATTTTAACATTCCCATTTGTTTGTAGTAGTTGCAACATCAATGTTTGAGAAACAGATAAATTTCTGTGCGTGATCTTTGGAATTCCAGACTAATGATTGTTGAAAAGTAAGATCATCCTATACTCATTTCATATTTGGACATGAATTTCATTGTATAGAAATTGAACTGAAACTTTATCCTACTCCTTCAGAGACTAAAGTGGTATGTCCTGGATATATTAGGGAAAATATGTTTATGTTGTTCTTACTACATCTTTGGAGGAAATAACAATACATAAAAAACTACCAAGTATTAAATGGTTAAAAGGCCTGGAAGTTCACTTGTTAGTCATTGTCTCCTAATAATGAAGAGTTTACAGGAAGACGTAACCAGTGAAAGCTTAATTAATAAATTGGATAGTAGAGATACCCTAAACTTCTAAGAGTACATTAGAACCTTGGGTGAGCAATGTAGCGTCCTGACCCAGAGAGACTAGAACCAGGGAATACATACTACATAGTGATACTCTCAGATAAAATTCTGGTTACTATAAATTATGCTTTTTGACTCTAGGACATGATGAAAGGGGAAGATTTTAGAGTATGACACTTCATATAATACTTAAAAATTTTGAAATATATTTTTGTATTAGTTCATAACATTGTTTTATTGTTTTCTTAATCCTCTGTTAAACTTTGAATTTAATAAGGTCAAGAGACCATGGCAAAGTTGCTAAATCAGTTCTGTTCCTTGGCCCTTTCAGAGGCATAAATCTCTACACAGAGTACATGTTAAATATATTCCATATATTTATAGTGATATCAGCTATTATTCATTTAACTTTGATAAATGAGTCAATACATAGAAACAGGCATATTCTTTCAGTTTCATTAAGACTAACATATATTTGTACTAAAGGAATTGTTTGTGATTACAGGTCTGGATTAGACGATTCCTTCTTCCTCTATCACTCAAGATTATTAACAAAGAAATTAGGTATTTTAAAAAAATATATGGGTCTTGGACTGCAGAAGCCTTTTTTTCTGTCTTTTCTTATATTCTTTACCACATTAATTCCATGTTTTTCCTGAATTGTAAATTCAATTATTATTATTACCTATTTTCTTTATGGTTTGCCACTGCTTACAATGGGATCTCAAATTTGTGGGGACTGCTCCAGCTGTGAAAAAAAGCTTCCCTGTTCAGGCCCATCCTGTTTCTAATCTGCTGCTGTTGCAAGAAATTCCCCTCAGGGATTTCTTTATTTCCTATTACTTTCCCTTTTCTGCTGTAAACCTCACATATATTAATCTCCCTGGGTCCCAATTTTCCCTCACCTACCAACTTTTTTTTTTTTTAGTCTAAAATGCCTGCCAGTACTTTTCACACTTCATCATATCTGCAGGAATACTGCCTTTGGGTCAAAGCCAGACATTGAGACTTGGCAAAATATTCTGCAAGGTAGTTTTCTTTCTACATTGTCTATAGCTGACATCTTCTCTTAGGTCCCCAAACTGAAAATTAGCAAGAATTCTCAGAGGTTTATGAGTTTATTAGAGCTTCCACTCATTAGCTAAATAGTATTATGGTTATTATATTTCCCTTTCAAGTCTAGAAGAAAGTAAAATAGCACCCACCAATCCATACATTTTAATAATTTCTTCAATCAATTTTCTGATCTAGATAATCAACATCAAAGATTTCAAGGGGCTAGATGGCCTGGTCTGAGAATCAAAACTTGGGTTGCAATATCATAACATATACAAGAGTAAATTTACCCTGTTTAAATATTTCTTGCTATTTAATGCAGGTAGGCAAAAAGGATCAAAGTGCCATAGACATATTCTCTAAACACATTTAAAAAAAAATCTTAACTATCTTTAGTTATTTCTGATTTGAAGTGGGGGAAGGTAATGTTTTTCAAAAATTTCACTTCATGGTTCAGTGACTTTTGATTTGAGAACAAGATAGAAAACAGTATATTTCATAGCAATGTGTATGAAAATCAATAAGAATTTGTAGCTATCTAGTGTCTAATTTTGATTAATTGTATAACTTCTCTACTCTGTCAAACAAGAATTACTTTTTCAACAAAAGACAGCCTGACTCTGAGCTTCTGGATTTCTTGAGTTGGATCACATTGTACTTTAAAAGAACACTAGAATTAGGAAGTGTGTTCTTTCATTCAGATATTCCTCTTATGTGATATTGTATAATTCATTTGATTTGTGTGGATATCAACTTGTTCACTAGAGAAACTGAAACTAAAGTTTCTTAAGTTCCTTCCTAGTCTACATTCCATGATTTTCTTGATATTGGAGGGACAAAATAATGCAAGTAATATTTCGTTAAGTGAATTGCAAAAGTAGACATAAATTCACTTTTTTTACGTATTGTCTTAAATGAACAGCTTTTGAGGGTAAAAAAATACACACATACACACATATATACAAATATACACACTCATATACATACACACATACATATATATAATTTATATACTGAGATCTCATTGAGACTATTTTTTTTTATTTTGCAAGTGAATTTTTTATTTTAAGGGGGGATCACTGGAATAGTTATATTCAGTTTCCTCGAAACACAAATGTTGAGATCATATGCTTAGCTCTAAATTGACAATTCAGAGATAATTTCATCTAACATTTTTTTTTTCAGGAGTAAAACTTGTGGTCCATAGAGTTCAATATTTTGCTTAAGGCACAAAGATAAAATGCTACAAAGCCAGATATTGACTGAAATTCTTTAATTCCAAATCCAGTACTTTTTTGCATTGTACCATATTGCCTCCAAATTCATGCATTTGCTATTGTATTTGCTGAGTTTTTTCTTTCCATTGTTTTGTTATTGGGGGGAAAGTTAAAAATATAAAAAATAATAGAATGTAGATACTATCACAATGTAAATATTGAATTTACTAACTGAAATTATGGGCAGGCTCCAAGATCACTGTAATCTGGTTAGAAAAGATATAATTTAACCCACGACTTTGTGATTTCCTTAATGTATGTGCTCTTTCTATTAGAGACTAAAAACTCTCTATGATTTGATCTATCATCTATCATCTACCATCTATTGATGATAGTTGTTGTGGACAAGAAATGCATCACTGTATATGCATCATGACAATATTTCACTGTAATACTTATCTAGTTTTAGAGTGACATGCAGATTATCATTGAATGTGAATTGTGGTGGGATCTGTCAAACCCTACTCTTTACTGACCTTGTCTTCAAGAATGCAATCACATTCATGTAATTAGACTTCATTAATGGATATTAGTGGAATGAAGTGCATATATAACATTTCATATAATCAAAAATGTCTCCCCTTAAATTCTTAAATAGATGTATGATATAATAACTTAGATTATTTCATGAAATAAAGCAAATGGCAATCAATAATCATATCAATTCTCATTACCATCCATGGACCCCATTATTTCTCACAGACATTGTGCTCAACATGCTCAAAGCCTTTCTCAATTTCTCACGAAATTGCCAAGAAAGCAATGAAACATATGGCCAATACATTGGTTTTTCCTCATGTTTTTAATTTTCTCTGCTCATTTCATTTTTGATACTATATTTTTATATTATAATTTTCTTAGATTTTTATAAATATATCTTTGAAATGCCTCTGTAGTCATAACATTTTTTCTTAAGTTTAAAGGACAAAAATTCATCATGAATAAAATTATAAAGTTTTATTATTTAAGTAATTCAGATAACACGCAAAAGTAATGGATACTCTTAGAATGCAAACTATAAAGAAAGACTAGCAATCTTTACTGACATTTAAACCATGGATCATAAAAAAAAATAATGCATTGCATATTAAATCAAAAGTTTAGACTGTGAGCTATCTCAGCAATAAGATCATTATGGGGATTTGAGTAAAACTATGTTGAAACAGATGAAATAAGCAGAGTATAGGGGGCTATCTTTAGTCATTCTAATATATGTCTTGCCATTAGATTCAGAAAGCTCCAGAGGAGAAAGTAAAGTGGGTGTTTTTGTACACCACTTCCTCACTTAAATCCAATTCACTTGCGAGTCATTATATCATCTGTATTATGATATGGTCCTCTTCAAGAATGAAATCCAAAAACAATCTGTTGATACACATGAAATAACAATACTGTAGACAATATAGAAAGTAATTTCCCTAAATCTGACTATGAACATAAACCTGTACATTGTCTTACTACAAAAGTTATTTAGTTATTTTGGATTTCAGTTATGCAGTATCAACAATGAATAACAGTCATCATCAGATATATTAACTTTTTTTCTTTAATGGTAAAGAATGGTGTTTAGTCAGATTAGTATTATTATTCATATTAATGTTATTATTTTGCAGATTATTTTAAATTATTAGTCATTGATAGTTGAAGAATGATTGTATAATGGATGTGAAATTATACTAATGTAAGTTTTCATAAAAACTTTACTGCTATTTGTTGTTACTTATGTCATAGTTTTGTAAGTTATTTTCTTAAAATTTTCACTTTTATTTACTTTTTAAATTATAAATGTACATTCATTCTTTCATGTTTACATGACGTGTGATATTGAGAGAAAGGATTCCAAACAAAATTTTAAAAAAATGAGAAAGAAAAAAAAAAAACAGAAGGAAAAAATCTTGAAAACCGTATTCATTTTCCATAATTCTCTCTGGATGGAGATGGCTTTTGCCATTGAAAAATTATTGGGGTCTTTGGGGGATGGAGCCAAGATGAGGGAGTAAAATCAGGAAGCTCCTGGAGCTCTTTCAATTTCCCTCAAAAACCACATAAAACCAAGCCTCTAAACAGAATCTGATGGGATGAAACCACTCTCCAGCTGAAGATAGACTGAAAAACTTCCAGAAAGATTAATTTTATTGGGGTGAAAAGAGTATTCAGCTCAACTCAGATAGCATCTGGAAAGGCCAGTGAGAGGGTCTTAATCACAGCAAACCAGCAATTAAGACCCTCAGTCCTGTCTCAGTAGAGGAACAAATCAGGGGGCAGATTCCAGTCCCAGCTCAGAAGGTAAATTCTAGGAAACCATATTATTCCCAAAAAGAACAGTCAAAACTATGCCCTCCAAACAAAATTGGCACTTGTGCTCAAAACCAAGGCTGAGAGCTGCATAGAAAGCTTGGGACAGTGCCAACTTCACTCCAAGAGCTTAACCATACAAGTAAAAAAAAAAAAAAAAAAAAAAAGGTGGGGCGGAGGGCAAGGGGGTGGGGGGGCGGATATACCAAAAGAAAATGAAATAAAATGAGCAAGAAACACCAAAAAACCTTGAACATATAAAGCTACTATGGTGACAGGGCAGACCAAAACACAAACTGAGATGAGGACAGAAGCTAATGACATCATGAGACAGCAAGAATCAATCAAACAAACTAAAAAAAATTAAAAATAGAAGAAATTGTGAAATACCACATACACATTTGAAAATAGATTCAGAAGAGATGATTTAAAAATTATTGGCCTACCCTTAAGGTCATAACTTAAAAAAAAAAAAATCCTGGATAGCATTCTTCAAGGGATCATTAAGGAAAACTGCTCTGATATTCTAGGAGCAGAGAGGGAAATACTCATTGAAAGAATTATTTTAAAATTATTAATATTAAATTATTAAAAATAACAAACTTTACAAAGACAAAAAAAGAAAGATTATTGGAATTGCCTTGAATCAAGAGGCAGAACCAAGACGGCAAAGAGTAGGCAGGTATTTGGGTGACTTCTTCCTGGCTTGCCTCAGTTCAACATCACATGAAGAATCTGAACTGGAGTGACAGAGTCCACAAATATTTAGAATGTAACAAATTTCTAGCAGAGGATATACTGGAAGAACTTTAGCAAAAGTTGTCCAGACCTGCTCACTAGAGGATTTTGTGACCAGCCCAAATCCTGACCATGGATGAGGAATGAAGGAGCAGAACTCACAAAAATGGTCAAACAGGAGGAGTTCATTTTTTTCAGAATTCTCTCAGCCTCATATACCCTAATACACTACATAACTATCGCACGCTGCACATGCATTAACTATATACTGTGCGTGCAGGACCACATAAACAAATTGCTATTGTGTGCATATGTTTCCTTGCCACTTTAGTGTAACTGCTTTAATTACAACACAGGTGGTCATGCCTCCTGACTTATCAGGAAGGCTGAGATGCCCTTAGCAGTGATGGTGAACCGCAGCAGACACATCAGCAGAGTTCTGCTGGACTAAAGTGTCTTATAATTTGCCCAGGGTTCCCCACTCCCTGGGATCCTGCTACATCTCCAGCTTTCTTTTGTTTTAATTGAAGCAGGTATACATCAGCATGGGAGGAATCACAGAGGCAAGTAGTAATATAACAAACAAGATGAATAAATAAGATATTGTAAAAGACTTCCATGAGTCCTAGAAGGAAAGTATAGAAAATAACTATTAATTCACAACCTCCTTCATCATCCAAGAGATAGTCCAAAGCAAATCTGTTGTCCATTCCTTCATGTGTCAGGGTTTCAAAGATTCCTGCTGGTTGTGAAGTCCTGCATCAGTCTCACCAACAATTATTTTTATGGCCATGGTGATATTCATTAGTCAATCACCATACCTATAGGGCTAACTGCCAGGCTCTTTCAGTGGCACATGTAGTCAGAGATGGAACCACCCGATGTTTCTTGGGTCTTCTCCTTCATTTCAAGAGTCTGCTCCATCTCTCTGCGATGGACAAGGCGAATGCGGCTCGTAGGCACCCATTTGATTCCTTCTCCACCTGTAGAGATACAAGCAAACCCTCTCCCCCAAGCAGTTAGCCTATCTGGTCCCTTCCATTCACCACTTTCTGGATCTCTCCACATCACCTGGCGATTATCTAAAGATAGTGGAGCTGCTCGCACTGGACACTGCCCTTCCAGTGGGTTATAAAACCTGTCTGCCGGAGCCAGTGCATCTTTGTCAAAAATCAAGAAGTTAATAGTATAAAGGGTTAGATTTAATAGTTCTCTAGGGTTACCTGTGGCTCCTCCTTTCTTTTGTTTTTGGAGCAGTGTCTTAATGTCTCTGTTTCTCCTCTCTACTACTGCCTGTGCTTGAGGATTAAAGGGTATGCCAGTGGTGTGTAAAATCTTATACTGTGCACAAAAGTGTGCAAAATGTTTGGAGGTGTATGCAGGACCATTGTCTGTTTTTATTGCTTGTGGCACACCCATAATGGCAAATGCTTGCGTGAGGAATTCAGTGACTACTCGGGCTGCCTCTTTTGCTGCTGGTATGGCAAAAGTGAATCCTGAAAAGGTGTCTACCACAACGTGAATAAAAGATAGACGACCAAAAGATTTATAATGGGTCACATCCATTTGCCAGATTTCATTGGGTCTCAAACCACAAGGGTTCTTCCCTGGAGGCAGTGCAGGAGCGTGGAAGGGAAGGCAAGCTGTACAGCTTTTTACTATACTCCTAGCTTCTTCTTTTGTAATCCCAAATTGTAAACGCAAAACTCGAGCAGCCTGATGGTATTTACAATGCTAGGAGATTTTTTTTTTTTTCCTGCAAAAGGAGTAAGCACTCCCAATTTGTATTTAGATTTCAGTCTCAATACAAATGTATTCTGTCCCTTCCTCCCTGGCTTCAAATGCCTCTTCTAATCAGGCCACAGGAGGAGGGCAAAATTGTGCTGGCAGTGCGAATGATATCACCACCCCTCCCACTCTTCCTTTTGTCCACACATGAAGGTGGAGCTGAGGGAAGAGGAGCAGGAAGCTGAGGATCCTGCAAGGGGGCAGAAGTGGGCATAGGAGGAAGGGAAGGCAGCCAGAGAAACAGAGAAATGCCACGCCTCTCAAACACTGCCATGTTAATCTTTATCCCCGCCCCACCACTTACACCAGGGCTGTGGACACCATCTCCTTATTTATTCTCCTCATACTTCCTTGTATGACAGCCCAGACTAAAAGCTTTCTTTTTCTCATATGTAGGATTTTATTTTTTAAAGAAATTTTATTAAAGCTTTTTATTTACAAAACTATGCACGGGTAATTTTTCTACATTGACCTTTGCAAAATCTTCTGTTCCAACTTTTCCCCTATTTCCCCCCTATCCCCTTCCCTAGCTGGCAGGTAGTCCAATTCATGTTAAATATGTTAAATCCAATATATGTATATATATTCATATAGTTATCTTGCTGTATAAGAAAAATCTGATCAAGAGGGGAAAAAAATACCTGAGAAAGAAAATAAAATGCAAGGAAACAACAGCAGAGTGAAAACGCTATACTATGTTCCACACTCAGCTCCCACTTTTCTCTCTCTGGGTGTAGCTGACTCTCTTTGCCACTGAACAAGTGGAACTGGTTTGAATCATCTCATTGTTGAAGAGAACCATGTCCATCAGAATGAGCATTAC
Organism: Antechinus flavipes; assembly: GCF_016432865.1. NCBI lineage: Eukaryota > Metazoa > Chordata > Mammalia > Dasyuromorphia > Dasyuridae > Antechinus > Antechinus flavipes. The sequence goes on from NC_067400.1 coordinate 484,090,655, forward strand.
ATAGTCTTATGGTTGCCTTGTATAATCAAATCCTGGTCCTGCTTATTTCACTCAGCATCAGTTCATGTAAATCTCTCCAGGCCTCTCTGAAATGATCCTGCTGGTCATTTCTTACAGAACAATAATATAAAATATTATTCATATACCATAACTAATTCAACCATTCTCTGATTGATGGGCATCCATTCACTTCCAATTTCTGGCCACTACAAAGAGAGCTGGCACAAGCATTTTTGCACATGCACGTTTCTTTACCTCCTTTAAGATCTCTTTGGGATATAAGCCCAGTAGTAACTTTTTGACCACAGTTCCAAATTGCTCTCCAGAATGGCTGGATGTATTCACAATTTCACCAACAATGTATCAGTGTCCCAGTTTTCCCACACCAATTGAATTTTTAAATGAATTGTTTTGTTCTCTGCATTTTTTTTTACAAGGGGTATAGATCAACTTTGGAGCTTGCCAACTCACATAGCCATTCCAGTATGTTTGAAATACATTTATCTAGAATCTTGTGGCATATCCACCATTCCATGATATTGACATGTGTTTTTATAGAAGCTTTTATTCACAGATGAATTTTATGATTTTTTAAAATAAACTGTAGTACAATAGCTATAAGTCTAAGAACTCCATTGTTAGGAGAGAAAAGATGTGGTTAAGGATGGGCAGAGGAAGATTATTTTTTCATGCAATTTATTTGTGAATTATAGAAGATTATTATATTCTGATACTTCTGCTAAGTTGTTAACTATGCTAGTAAGGAAAAAGAACAAATTGTCCAATCGAATCTACTTTCTGAAAGGTTAGATTCTATGAAAGTTATGTAGAGGTTTGTTCCAACGCACCAGAATGTTTTGTCTGGTCACTATGAAATAAATAACCTGAATGATGCTTTGATTGTCTATATAGATATTTCTGTACCAGTGTGCCAGTACTGATACACTAATTTTGTATTTGTCCAGTTGATTTTTTTTTATTATAGCTTTTTATTTACAAGGTATATGCATGGGTAATTTTTCAGCATTGACAACTGCAAAACTTTTTGTTCCAATTTCCTTTCCTCCTCTCCACCCCCTCCCCCAGATGATAGGTTGATCAATATATGTTAAATATGTTAAAGTATATGTTAAATACAATATGTATATACATGTCCATACAGTTATTTTACTGTACAAAAAGAATTGGACTTTGAAATAGTATACAATTAACCTGTGAAGGAAATCAAAAATTCAGGCAGACTATGTAATAGTTCATACTCATTTCCCAGAGATCTGAGTTATTTATTTCATAGTTTTAATTTCTATTTTCCTTCCTCCTTCTATATATATGAAACTCAACTCTTTAATTTCCTAGATGTATATCGATAACAAAATCCCTTATGCTGTCATATTGTTTCTTTGTTTGTAAAACAGGACAATAATAACTGAAATATTTCCCTCTAAAGTTATTGAACCAGCAAGGTAATACAGGGAACAGAGCATTTGACTTGGAGTCAAGAATATCTAAGTTCAAATCCTTCCTTAAATTCTTTCTGCAACCCTAGTCAAATTACAACTTTTCTCTGCCTCATTTTTCTCATATAAACAATAGGGACAATAATATTGCCCGTCACAAAGTTGTTATGAGGATCAATTGAGAATATAATTAGCATGCTTTTAAAATTGTTAAATGTTATAAAAACCTACTATCAGTTATTACTATTATTATTGCTGCTGTTGGTATAAGGAAAGAGCTTTGGAAATCTTGAATATTATGCATACATACATGTATATATGCATATATGTGTGTATACATATGCATATATATTTATATATTTGAGAGGGAGTTATTGCTATCTTGAATTAGTAAGCAATATTATTTGAGAACCCAATGTGTTACTCTAAAAAAGTCTTTTTTGTCATCAGATTTTTCTAAAATGTTCATCTTCTTCAACTTGGCCATCCACTCCATTCAAAATGATGCCCTTTTCACTGTTACTCTTAACATCATTTTTTCTCAGAAAAAGTATTCACTTTCATGTGTCATTAATCCTTCCCACTTTCCTGAATTCAGCTATTTTATAGACATTCTCCATGTGTGTGTTGCTTTTATGTTATATACCTATGTTTACATGCTTATTTTCAAGATGAAATAATGCTGGATTTGGAGTTAGAGAATTTGAATTTTGCTCTGATAACTCACCACCTTTATCTACTTAGAAAAGTTCTATAACTCAGTCCTCAAAGGGATAAACCATGAGACACCACAAGTACTCATTAAATATTATCACTTGATTGTAGAAGGTAATAATTTTCATTTATGTAGAACTCTTAAGTTTGCAAAAGGGGAATTGTTCTAAGTATTCACTAGATGCTGTAGTTAATTAGGATGTAAAATACATAGCCTTTGCATTGAAGATACTTAAAATTTAATAGAGGAAAAATAAATAATAATTATTAATAACTCCATCAACTGACAGTTATATACAAAAAATTCAGCTTCAAAGGCACTTTACACACTCACTGTTTGTTTTAATGATCTACAGGAAACAGGGAGCAGGATTAAGGACTCATATCTAGAAGGATATTTAGAAATCATATAATATAACCTCCAAATCCTACATTTAAAGATTAACACATTCTTGATATAAAGAATGAAAGACTGTCATTCTATCTACACCTGCATTTATACAGATTTTCTTCTTTTACAATATTATCTTGATAAAAGTTCTATTGGGATATTATCTTTATTAATGCTTTAAATGTATTAACATCAGCTCTTTGAAGGTAATATTTCATATTGTATATATTTGTAACTAAAATGCCTTCTTACTTACACATACTAGTTTAACTTATATATATTGTATTCATCATACAGAATTTTGAATTAGTGCCGTTTCTATAGATGCGCTATCTCCTTTCTAGTCCACTATCCCATGAAAACAAGTGCCACATTTTATCTAAATACAGATTCCATCAGAGTGCTTCTACACAGTCAGTTCATAACTCAACTTACTGACATAACTTGCAGTTAATACGTCCTAAAAATTATGATTGCAGGGGGTTTGAGGAGGGAGATCTTTATGTATTACATATTGATTCCATCATTTATCTCAATTCCTCTGGTTACAGACAACAGAAATTCCACAAATACCTCCTCAATATGACTGCTGCAAGCATCCTCTCTCCCTCTGATTGTAAAGGAAAGGCGGATGGACACTGGAAATGTCCCCACAGATCACATTTAAGGAAGGCACTCTGGGAAATCTTCTCCTTGTTATTCACTATATTTCATTCTTCTAGTCTTAAATCTCTAATCTCCATTTTGCAGAAGGTTCTAGATACCCTCATTCTTTGCATCCCCTCTCTGATCTATTTAGCTCCTTATATGTATTATATCCCTCATTAGATTGTTAATTTCTTGAAGGCAAGGAATGTCTTTTACATTTTTTTGTATCCTCAGTGCTAGAAAAGTGCCTACCACATAGTTATATTAAATAGTCTTATAAATAATACTGGTCAATTAAAATAGCCTGCATGACTTAGATTTCTCCCTGTACAGATAGTCCAGTAATAGTCTCTTTTTCCCTTATATGAACCTAGCCAAATCTGAGAAGGTTTATGCAGGGTGACAAATTATTTAGCCAGATAATCTTCAAGACAACATTATTATTGAGAATCACTTTTATGAAATAGATAAAGTAGTGAGGAAGAGATTAGATTTAACTCCTGCCTCAAATACTTACTAGCTAAGAGCCCCTAGTCAAGCTGTTGAATCTTTTTGATTTAAGGAAATCAGTTTCCTCATCTATAAAACAGGGGGAAATAAGACACCTAAATGATAGGGTTGTGGTACAGATGAAATGAGATCATGTGTATAAATTACTTTAAAAGTTTAAAATGCTACATATTTTGTTTCATAGCCATAGAAGTATAGAGAGGTATGTTGGTGATTGGAATTTCTATAATGCCAAAATCAGATTCTTGAGCATGATAATGGAAAGAGTAGAAATTATGGAGTATGAAACCTTACGTAAAAATCCTATCTCTGTTGGTATACTAGCCTTCAGTTTCTTTATCTATAAAGTGAGAGCATTAGACTAGACTCTAAGATAACTTTCACTTCATATTTCAAATATTTTTGTATGTATACATCTTTCCTTAACCTCCTTGAAGTTATAATTCCAGAACTGAGATTACTGAATGAAAGAATAATTTAGCTACTTTTTTTAGAAAAGTCTAAACATTTTTCTATAATATAATAGTAAATTACCATAGAATTCCTCCAATAGACCCTTGAAAGATGCAGTTTCCTATCTTTTATTAACTTTGTTTGTTTGATGACTATGAAGTGGTATGTCAGTTATTTTTATTTCTACTTCTATGGTTGTTTCTGATTTTGAACTTTTTGTGATTAGTGCTGATAGCTGGTAATTTTTTCTTTAAAAGCTATCAATGGTATTTGATCTTTTATTGATTTTCTAAATTTCTGTTACAATTCTTTAAAATTTTAAATGATAAACTCTTACTAGGTACATAATACAAATATTTTAATTTTCCCACTCACTTATAATTTATTACAAACACTGAGCAACCCATTTTAAAAAGGACTAGTTCTCTCTAAGAAATCTGAAGAAGTAATTCTAACAATAAAACACTTAAAATGAATAAAATATTCCATTTTCATGTTTAAGATAAAGCAATATAGCAAATAATGATACTTTTCAAATTATTATTTAAAACTTTTCATTTATACAAATAACCCATGAAAAATTAGTCAAATTGATTTTTTGTGTATACACACACATATAGCATACATTTCTCTCTTTCTCTCTCTCTCTTTCTCTCAATATATGTGTTTACCTTTGCATTAGTGAATTAGTGTTAACCATATTTTGCCTTAATTCACATACCTGAAAGAATTGGATTAGATAATTTTTAAAGTTTCTTGATCCCAGTTTTTAAAATGAAAAGAATATTAAAAACAGCTCACAAAAGAGAAAGATAAAGAGGAAAAATAAAGATCCAATCAGAATTACAATTTCGGTCATCTTTATTTGAAAGGGTTTGCATTTCTTACCTATACTCTGAATTTAATATTTCCCTTAGAATTACTATTGATCAGAGAAATGCAAAGACAACTCACAACTCTTAGATTGGCTAGGAAGACAGGAAAAGATAGTGACAAATGTTGGAGGGGATGTGGGAAAACTGTGACGGACACTGATGCATTTTTGTTGTTACTGTGAAAGGATCCAACCATCCTGGAGAGCAATTTGGAACTATATCCAAAGAGCTATCAAACTGTGCTTACCCTCTGATCCAGCAATGTTATTACTGGACTTATATCCCAAAAAGATCTTAAAGGAGAGAAAGGGACCTGCATGTGCAAAAATGTTTGTGGCAGTCCTTTTGTAGGGGAAAGAAACTGTAAACTGAGTGGATGCCCATCATTTGGAGAATAGTTGAATAAGTTATGACGTATGGATGTCATGGAATATTATTTTTCTGTAAGAAATGACCAGCAGGATGAATGCAGAGACTTACATGAACTGATGCTAAGTGAAATGAGTGGAATCAAGAAGACATTGTAAAGAGCAACAGCAAGATTATACAATAATCAATTTTGTTGGATGTGGCTCTTTTCAACAATGACATGATTCTGTCTAGTTCCATGGTCTTGTGAGCCATCTGCACCCAGAGAGAGAACTTTGGCAACTGACTGGATCACAACATAATATTTTCACTCATTTGGTTGTTGTTTGCTTGCATTTTGTTTTCTTTATTATTTTTCCCTTTTTTGATATGATTTTTCTTTTGCAGCATAATTGTGGAAATATGTATAGAAGAATTGCACATATTTAACATATATTGGATTATTTGCTGTCTAGAGGAAGGGGAGGAAGAAAGGGAAAAATTTTGGAACACAAGGTTTTGCAAGGGTTAATGCTGAAAATTATCCATATATGTGTGTGTGCGTGCGTGCGTGCGTGTGTGTGTGTGTGTGTGTGTGTGTATTTGAAAATAAAAAGCTTTAAAAATATCAAATCATTGTAAAAGTGTCAAATTTCACATGAGGGATTTCTGTTGTATCCTAAAAGTAATGGAGAATAAATGAAGACTTTTGAGCGTGATGAAATTGTCAGACTGAAGGTTATTTTAATACAGCACCTCAAGGAAATCCTTACCTCATAGATGGCCATTAGCTCCTAGCAAATATATTCTAGGGATACTTTTATGGAAGCAAAAATAGTAGCATATGAACTTCCCTCATATAGGGTAGTTATCCAGAGACCAGATCTTTACCTTGAAGATTTCACAACTGTCAGTTTTATGAATTACCTAGTATATACCAGGCATTGTGATAAGAATAGAAGCTACCAAGAAAGGCAAAATATAAACTTGTACTCTAATAAGTCACAGTTTAATGAAAGGAGGGAGGGTGGAAAACATGCAAATAAGTATGTAAAAATTTAAAGAGGATAAATTGAAAAGATTAGGAAAGGCACTAGTTTTGAGAACTTGAAAAGGCTTCTTGGAGAGGTATGAATTAATTAAAAAACAAAGTCAGGGGAGATAGATGAGGAAGTCAACAGTTTCGGACATGGGGGAAAGTTGGACAAAATGCTGTTTAAGGAAATGGTGTCATGCATGAAGAATAGTAAAGAGCCTATTAAAGCCTATATGAATGGGAGTAAGGTATAAGAAGACTGGAAAAGAAGGAGATGGTCGGATGATGAAAGATTTTAAAAACCAAACAAAGGCTTTTATATTTGATCATAGAAGAAAAAAAGTCAATAAATATTATTGAATAAGGGTGCAGAAGTGGAGTGTAATAATCCAAACTGCACTTTAAGATGATCAATTTGATTGCTCAGTGGAGAATGGAATAGATAGAATGGTAAGAGAAATCAAGCAAGAAGGCAAACCAGCATGTTAGTATAATAGTAGAAATGCCCTCTGTATATTTCGTGGCTGAAGAATCAGTATTCTTTTAATTTTTAAACTGGCCCTTTTTTCTGCCCTTTCCTTTACCTCACAAAATAACTTTGGTATGGGGTTCTAAATATTCCCACTGTGGGAGTCAATTCAAAGGAGTGAGTCCTGTCTGTTTCCTGTCTGAGTCCTGGGAGATCACAGAGGGATATTCTTCCTGTCCATGTCTGAACTATTGAGATTAAGCGCAAAATGTAGTGAATGTCAGAAAGATCACTCTGAGGATTTATGAGCATACTTATGAGGGTAATAAAATCCAGATTATGCTGTCTAGCATTGACCTAAGACTTTGTTCATCAGCTAAAGAACAGAATTTTCCATCTAGGTATACAACTATACAAAAGAAATTTCCCATTTAGGTCTACAAGTATATGAATTTATACTGCTCTCACCTCTCAAAGAAATTGTACATTTTTAGAGCGTGGGAATGGTATAAGTGTATGCTATTCAGGACCTAGGGCACTGTAGGGGTTAACAAATTCATGTGAAATTGATTTTAAATTAATTTAGTCAAAAGTGAAAAGCTGGTGAGACAATTGTGATGAAGAACTGTAAAACAACTCTGGTGAGTAACTGTGAAAAAGATGACAAGTTTGGCTTTGATCATGTCGACTCAGGGAGGGAGGGGAAACCATTCAGATTTTCAGGTATAAAAAACACTACTGAGTAGATGGGACTGCATCATTCTGTTTCCATCCATACCTATTAAGAAGGCTATATACACACTTAGATAAACATATGTATACATACATATATGTATGGGTGTGTGTGTGTGTAAATGTGTATATTTATCTATTTATATCTATCTCTAGATTCTCCACTCATATAAGGTAATTATCAGAGAACTCTCTAGAATAGATACTAGTTGGAACAGTGGGGAGAATGTAGGACTCAGGAAGACTCATTTTCCTGAATTAAATTGTTCTCCTATTAGCTGTATGACTCTGAGTAAGTCACTTGATCCTGCTCATCTTAGTTTCTTTATCTGTAAAATGAACAAGAGAAGGAAATGGCAAATCACTCTTGTATCTTTGCCAAGGTAATTCCAAAGAGGACAGTTAACTGAAAAATGAGTGAATTTAAATTTTGTGTGTGTGTGTGTGTGTGTGTGTGTGTGTATTATGGATGAATAGCCCTTTACACAGCTATATAAATGTGTATATATACATACATTATATGTTCACATGCACACACATGTATATATATACATATACACACACACATATATTATATATATATATATATATATATATATATATATATATATATATATTTGACTTGTATTGGAACACATTCTTTATTTTGCCTTGAAATTTTCCTATGTTAATATGAGTTAATGATAACTCTCTCTCTATAATTTGCCAACTATTTGATCACAACTAAAAAAAAATAAAAAAGCTAAACATCTAATAGCTTTTGGTCTATGCTAATTCTATTCAAGTTGATAAGGAGTGTGCCAAATAAAATGAAAATAATGTAAATGAGATCAGTGAAACATCAAAATAACCAGGCTTTAAAAAAAAATAGTCATGTATTGAAGAGAGTATCAATTGAATGATTGAATTTCTTAGTCAATCAAATTAAAATGTCTGAAATAATTTAAACCAATTTTTAAGTTCTACAAATGTTTAAGGAAACTCAAATTCCATTTGTGCTGACTTAGTCCTTTCCAGATCATCACAAATCATTTTTCTATTTGAAATCATTCACATGACATGATCCACCTAATACATACACATACACACATGTATTATTCATAATCAGTCAATAAGTGTTTGTTAAGTTCCTATTTTGTGGAATTAGAGAACTAAATGAAAAATTGAAAGCATTCCAGATCAAAAAAATTGCTTTTTATGAGGGAGAGAATGTGTGACCATGTAGGACAAATATAAGGAACCTGTGAATTAATTGGTACAGATAACTTTTGTAAAAAGGAAACCACTGCTAACAATGTAAAATGGCATCTTTTCTAGCTGCTTAAAATCTTAGAGAATTCCTGTGGCCACTGAGAGATTAAAGACTCTACCCATATTCACATAGTCTGTAAATGTCAGAGTCAAGACTTCCCAGCTTACTAGCTGCTGGACAAGTTTTTGAGAGAGAAAGAGAGAGAGAGAGAGAGAGAGAGAGAGAGAGAGAGAGAGAGAGAGAGAGAGAGAGAGAGAGAGAGAGAGAGAGAGAAGTGATTAAATAAGATACATGCAAACAAACATGAATACTTATAAAATGCTTGTTTTGCATTTTATTTAAATTTTATTTAAATATTTAAAATAAATATTTGTTTTTGAAGGGGAATGCAATAACAGCTGGGGGAACTGAAAAAATCTCAAATATAAGTTAGTTTCTAAGTTGGACTTTAAAGTACAGCAAAAATACAATCTATTCTTAGATAATAAGTAGTCTTCAATAATGATATCACCTAAAGTTCTGAGTGGAAATGTAGAAACAATGTGTCTACTGTAAACTCCAGAAGAGTCCTTTATTCATTCATTCACTCATTAATTAACTTACTTATTTACTTATTTCTTCTGTGTTAAAAATTATAAAATACCTAATAATTTGTTGGAAAGTTTGATCACTTTTCATTCTTTCATTTCTTCATCAGGTTGCAGTTTAGAATAAGAGAATGAGAATATTAGCATGTAAGAAGAAATCTTAAAAAAGAAAAAAAACTCCAACTTATCTCTCATTTTATCAATGATGAAATTCAAGACAAAATACAAAACAGGCTATCCCTAACTTCATCCAAGTAGTCTGGTAGAATAAGTTGGTATCAAATCAAAGTTTTCTGACTTCAAAGCCACATTATTTTTACACTGCCTCTTCTTACTTCTTTTCTGCCTTGCTATCCAGAATAGTTTCTAAACTATTGGCAATCTCTTTATTCATAATGATCACTTTCACGTTCCTACTTACATTCAGTGGTAGGGTTAGTAAAAGGCAGAATAAAAGTCTGAACATTACGAATATTTGTGGCAGGTCTCTTTGTAGTGGCCAGAAACTGGAAACTGAGTGGATGCCCATCAACTGGAGAATGATTGAATAAATTGTGGTATATCAATATTATGGAATATTATTTTTCAGTAAGAAATGACCAGCAGTATGATTTCAGACAGGCCTGGAGAGACTTACATGAACTGATGCTGAGTGAAATGAGCAGGACCAGGAAATCATTATATACTTCAACAACAATACTATATGGTGATCAATTCTGATGAACATGGACATCTTTAGCAATGAGACAAACCAAATCAGTTCCAATAGAGCAGTAATGAATTGAACCAGCATACCCAGTGAAAGAACTCTGGAATATGACTATGAACCATTGCAAAGAATTCCCAATCCCTCTATTTTTGTCTGCCTGAATTTTTGATTTCCTTCATGGGCTATTTCAAAAGTCTGATTCTTTTTGTACAGCAAAATAACTGTTAGGACACGTATACTTATATTGTATTTAATTTATACTTTAACATATTTAACATATATTGGTCAACCTGCCATTGGGCAGAGGGGATGGGAAAAAGGAGGGGAAAAATTGGAACAAAAGATTTGGCAATTGTCAATGCTGTAAAATTACCCATGTATATAACTTGTAAATAAAAAGCTATAATAAAAAGAAAAAAGAAAAAAAAAGTCTGAGCACTATCAAACTAATAGAAAGAAATATGTATGCACATGTAGATTGTTTATTTGAATTAAAAATTTGATTAAGACCTATGGACAGGGGGTGCAGCCAAAGATGGCTTAGAGTAGATCAATCTTTGAGTTTTTCCTGGCTTCCCTCAGAAACACCAGAATAAGACTCTGAACATATTTTGGACTGACAAAACTCACAAATGTTTGGAGTATAACAAAATCCTATCCTAAGTTATTTTTGAAGAACTTCAGGAAAGGACTGTCTCAATTGGGAAGGGTAAAGTTTGGGAGGGGTGTTACAGCACAGTGTAGGAATACTGAGGGTGAAGAGGGCTCAGCACATTAAGAGTATCTAGTAGGAGATTAAGAATCTCTTTGGCTAAGAGCCAAAATACATCAGCATTGGGAACTCTATCCTGGTTCAGAAGGCAGTGGACCAGCAGACTATCTGTGAGACCTTGAGCACAAATGCAGGAGGCAAATGATGAGCCTCTGAATCCCAGCACAAAAAGTGGGACTTGGCCACACTACCCAGTACTGGAAGGAAGTCAGCTCCCTTAGGGCAGCATAAATCTCCTGTCCTCTGTAGAGGAAGCTTGGGAAATTTCCCCTTTGCCCTAAAAACATTCCTCAATCTTTAAAAATAAATTAAAAAGTATAAAGAACTCTGATCATAGAGAGCTGTTATGGAGATAAGGAAGAACAGATTCCCACCCTTAGGACAATAAAGGAAAACATATCCAGATGAAGCCCCTAATGGTGATATAAGTTGGCATACATCATAAAAGACTCTCTTGGAAGAATTCAAAAATGATCTTAAAAGAGAGAAGAAAAATGGGGGAAGGAAATGAGAGCCCTGGAAAAGGAAACACAGAAATTGTCTGGGGAAAAAAAATCATTGCTTAAAAAGTGATTTGGCAAAATCAAAAAAGAAAACAAATCCTTGAAAAATAGAATTGGTGAAATAGAAAAAGGAAATGACACACAAAAAAATATAATTAGTGAAATGGGAAAAAATCCAATGAAAAATTATTGTTCTATAAGAAACAATCTGCAGGATGATTTCAGAAAAACCTGGAGACATTTACATGATTTGATTCTAAGTGAAATGAGTTGAACCAAGATAACATAGCACAAAATAACAGCAAGATTATGATATGATCAATTCTGATGGATGTGATTCTTTTCAACAATGGGGTGATTCAAGTCAATTCCAATAGACTTGGAGGGAGATAGCTATTTGCATGCAAAGAAAGAACTGTGGGGACTGAATGTGGATTGCAATATGGTATTTTTACCTTATTATTATTTACTTATTTTGTATTCTCTCTCTCACTTTTTTCCTTTTTGATCAGATTTTTTCTTGTGGCAGCATGATAAATGTGGAAATATTTAGTGAATAATTGCACACGTTTAACATTTATTGGATTACTTTCTGTCTAGGGAAGGGTATTAGGGGAAAGGAGGAAGAAAAATGTAGAACATAAGGTTTTGCAAGGCTGAATGTTGAATGTATCTTTGTATATATTTTGAAAATTAAAATAAATTATTAAAAATAAATGCTAAGAACTGTTTTTAAAAATACCTATAAACAAAGACCATCATACTTTTTCTTTATAATCTTGTGATTAATGTAATTATTCACTTGTTTTACTTTACATGAATGTATTAAATATTTGAAGCAACTAGGTGGCGAAATAGTGTATGGTAACTGGATTCAGGAAGATTCTTCGTCCTGATTACCTGCAAAATGCATTGGAAAGAGTCATGGCAAGCCTCTCTATATCATTGCCAAGAAAACCCCAAATGCAGTCACAAAGATTCAGACAAGACTCAAAACAACTGAAGAGTTAAATTAAATTAAATATATACCTTTAAACTGGAGGGACTCAATAATGAGAGGTAGTTAATTTATATCTAAAAGCAATTAAAGTTTTGAATTATCTAATATATTTCAATGCACAGGCCACATTTTCAGAAATATTGAAGTTATACTATATCATTTCCCAGCAACAGATGTAATACATGAGTTGCTATTTACCAACATGTTTTTCCTTTAGAACTATTTATTTGAAGATATTGTCAGATCCATATATTTGTAAACCATGAAAATAATCTAAAGATTTCAGCAAAGGCATATGAAAATATAGGCTTTTTCTAGTTTAGAATAAATTTCCTTAACCATTAAAAACATTTTCTTCTTTTCTTGACATTTTATTTAAATTACCCACATGCTTTTGCAACAGCCTTTTTAAGGATCTTGCAATGAGAATATTAACTTTCTTGTAATTTTGAAACTTTTTCTTATAATACCAAGATCCTTATGCTTCTGTTTCTTCACTCTAACTTTATCTATACTGCTGTACATGTATGCATTTTTGTTTTTTTTTAATAATTGAGAAAATGTATTTTGATTAATTGAGTGGTTTCCATAGCAGCTGCAAGCCAGGTGGCTAGAGATGGTTGCTTAGACTTCTAAATTCTGTGTAATTAGTTTATTTTTAATCTTTTAATTCGGTGGGAGTAGAGTTTAGTATATTAGAGAGAGTAAGTCTGAGCAAGGGCTCCTTGACTAATGTATTATTATCCTTTAGTGTTTATTGATGAACTGAAACTCATAGGAAAGGAACCTGGGGAGTTCAAGTAGGAGAAGCAATTTTCCTTAACCTGGGACAAAGGATTGGGAGGATTTTGACTCTTTGATTTTCTCTACATTTGTTCTCATTAAGTTAAAAGTGTACATAGACTTTTTCAAGAGCAGTGTTTTTTCCTTCAGGAGAAATAACAAGAGACTGAAATGTTTTATATTATAGCAATGAGTATTCATTTAAGAGTGTTAGGGCATGGAAATATATTAACAGTGATAATCTTTTAACAATTTTCTCACAATGGTGAAATTTAATTTGATTATTTTATATCACATGCATTTGTAAAGAGATAATAGAGTATTATTTAACAATTTCATTCCTTTTTTCATGCATAACTATATACTCCATTAAGTATTTGATTTATTTTTAAGATGGTTATTTGATAGGCTATTTGTGTAGAATTAAAGTTATGTTCCTGGCTTGAGATTACAATATTTCTTTTAATGTAGTCATTTATCACTTGACTGAATTTGATTTTTACTATGAGATCTTCTCTATGGATTAAGTGCAATTAAGAGAAGATAATTTTTGATTTGGCTAACTCTCAAGTTGGGGGAAAGAGGTTAGTTTCTAAAAGCATACAAATACTCTGGTTTCCAAAAGAAATTTACTAAAAGAAAAAAAAAAGAATGCTCCCAAAGGTAAAGTAATATATTGACCTTATACAAAAATACTAGCTTATAAGATATATTAGTGAAAAACAAATATGATCCTAATTAGGGAGTCAGAAATGAAAATTTTATTCACCTCTAATTCTCACTCTCCAGGTCACTTACACATTTAAATATTTTTAAATGTTCAATAATACCAAATTTCTATAGTGTTTGCCTCTGGACATTTAAAAAGCTTGAAATTAAATGCAAAGCAAATATTGGCAATTTGTGGGAGAATATTTGAAAAGGTGAGGATATAAAAATATGATAGCTATTTTTAAGTATTTGAAGGATAATCATAGAATTGGGGTTCTGATTGTTCTATTTGAGCATGGATGACAAAATTAAAAGCAAGGTATTAGAGTTATAAAAAGGGAAATTTAGGTTTATGTCCAAGGAAAAAAGAAAGAAAGCTTTCTAATGATTCTAATAATCATGTTCAAATAAAGAATGCCCTGCTTTAAGAGGTAGTGGGTTCTTCAAGCAGAAATTGGATGACCATTTGTCATGTACATTATTATAACATATATTTCCTTATTTAATGAATTAGATTTAAATGGCTACAGAAGTGTCTTCTTCCTCTCAAATCCTGTGACTGTAATTCTGTGATTCTATTTGACTTCTGAGAATGGTGTCCCAGTTTCTAATCCAAATGACTCCACTGCACAAATGAGAAATATCCTAAAGTTAATAGTTTTTTCTTCATTCAGATTCTTAGCCCAGAAACCCTTGAGCTTTTTTATTACTGGTTCTTTTCCTGATCTTAGTATAATTTATAGGGCCAGAAATTATTTTACACCTAATCCCCCAACTAAATGTTTTATACTTTCCTTTCTTCTAACTGGTAAATCTTTCTTAACCTCTTTTTATCATCTATTGTTTGATAGTTCCTACTTTATATAGCCCTCTCTCTCTAAGATATCCTGTAGCTCTGTTTCTGGTCTGGTATTTTCTAAAGAGCATGGCATGGTAGTTAAAAACAATAGTCATAGCTAGAAAGTCCTGGTTTCACTTTTTTTCTGATAAATATTAGTTGGATGACACTAAGCAAGATATACAATCTTTGAATGTCCTAGACAATTTGTTATGATTATAAGGCTGAAAAGTTGCAAATTTCCTTTGTAGAAAGTTTTCTTACTGGGGAGTTTCCCATATAAAAGGAATCACAGGTCCACTCACATCCAATCTCTTTATCCAAATGGTTATTTATAATTACCCTCAAAAATGCACTTGTTTTAAAATTACTGCTATCTGAGTATTAAATGGGACATTAAAGCAGCTTTATATTTGGGAAGTGTATATACTGACTATCCTGATAAAGGACTGAGTTTCAGTTCATGTTATAACTACTTAATATTTATAATTTGAAGTTCTTGGAGGACAAAAGATTTTTCAGAACCAAAGAAGCTTAGCCAATGATACAAAAGAATTTTTCAAAGTTAAAAGAGCTTGTAAGACTGAACACCTTCAATGTCTGTCAGATTCCATGTGATGAGGAAGCATGGTGTAGTCAAAACCTGTTTGGGCTTGGATTCAGAAAAATACTGGTTTGAATCCTACCCCTGTAACCACTAGCTGAATGACCTTTGGCATATTATTTAATATCTCTCAATTTCAATTTTCTAATTCTTAAAATCATGAATATTATTATTTCCAATAGGAAAAAAAATAGCTAGAGTGTCAACCTCATAATCATGGAGGTGAAAGTTGTCTTATGGTGTATAGCGTTAAGTGTGGGTCAATGCCTAGTTTCTCCCATACTACTTTCCAATTTTTCCAGACATTTTTGTCAAATAGTGAGTTCTTATCTCCAAAACTTGGGTCTTTGGGTTTGTCAAATACTAGATTATTAAAGTTATTGGCTGTTTTGTCCTTTGAACCTAACCTATTCTATTGATCAACTAGCATGTGTCTTAGCCAATACCAAATGGTTTTGGTAACCACTGCTTTATAATATAATTTTAGATCTGTACAGCTAGGCCACCTTCATTTGATTTTTTTTTCTTTAATTCCCTTGGAATTCTTGACCTTTTGTTTTTCCATATGAACTTTGTGGCTCTTTTTTCTAGGTCATTAAAATAGTTTTTTGGAGTCTGATTGGCATAGCACTAAATAAATAGTTTAGGTAGTTTAGTCATCTTTATTATATTTACTTGCCATATCCAAGACCATTTAATATTTTTCCAGTTGGTTAGATCAGACTTAATTTGTGTGAAAAGTGTTTTGTAGTTTTGCTCATAAAGTTTCTGATTTTCCCTTGGCAGATAGATTCTTAAGTATTTTATACTATCAGTAGTTACTTTAAATGGAATTTCTCTTTGTACTCTAATTATTGGATTTTGTTAGTGTTATATAAAAATGCTAATGACTTATATGGGTTTATTTTGTATCTTGCAACTTTGCTAAAGTAATGGATTATTTCTAATAACTTTTTAGTAGAATCTCTGGTGTTCTCTAAGTATACCATAATTTGATAAGTGATAATGATAATTTGGTTTCCTCATTGCCTACTCTAATCCTTTTAATCTCTTTCTCATCTCTTGTTGCCAAAACTAACATTTCTAATACAATATTGAATATTAACTGTGATAGTGGGCAACCTTGTTTCACTCCTGATCTTATTGGGAATGGTTGCAGTTTGTCCCCATTACATATGATGCTTACTGATGGTTTTAAATAAATGATACTGATTATTTTAAGGAAAAGTCCATTTATTTCTATACTCAAGTGTTTTTAGTAGGAATGGATGTTGGATTTTATCAAACGCTTTTTCTTCTCCCACTTTTTAATGGGGTGAGAGAAGTTTCTTTGTAAGACAAATATGTCAATTATTTTTCCTTTGAGCCAACTCTGATGAGAGTAAGATTGACACAATGTTCCTTCCCTTCTGTAAGTTCCCTCAGATATGATAGGTTTCCTTTGCCTCTTTGTGGGATGTAGTTTCCCTCTTTTTGTCTCCCCTTTTTCCTTATTCTGACACTATCCCCTTTCCATTCCTACTTCCCTTTTTATGTTATATCAGTAAAATCAAATTATACATGTACTCTTTGTGTATATCCACAACAGAAATACAATTCTCAAGAATTCTTTTTACCTTTT
Source organism: Antechinus flavipes (assembly GCF_016432865.1). Lineage (NCBI taxonomy): Eukaryota > Metazoa > Chordata > Mammalia > Dasyuromorphia > Dasyuridae > Antechinus > Antechinus flavipes. The sequence continues at coordinate 484,107,668 of NC_067400.1, forward strand.
TCTGCTTTTTTTTAGTCCAATGATTGGAGATCAAATTTTTTTGGTTAGATCAATCTGGTTTTTTCCTTAGAAACAAATGGAACTCATCTGTTTCATTAAATGTCCATCTTCTTCCCTGGAAGAAAATGTTCAGCTTAGCTGGGTACTTTATTCTTGGTTGCATTCCAAGTTCTTTTGCCTTTTGGAATATCAGATTCCAGGCCCTTCAATCCTTTAATGTGGAAGCAGCCAGATCTTGAGTGATCCTTCTTGTAGCACCTCAGCATTTGAATTTTTTTTCCTGGCTGTTTGTAATATTTTTCCTTAATTTGATAGTTCTGAAATTTTGCCACAATATTACTTGGAGTTTTTATTTTATGGTCTTTTTCAGAAGGTGTTTGATGAATTCTTTCAATGCCTATTTTCCTTTCTGATTCTATTACATCTGGGCAGTTCTCTTTGATGATTTCCTGTAAAATAGTATTGGTCAAGATGGCAGAGAAGGCACACATGACTTTCTAAACTCCTCTCTTCCCTTACTATCAATATTATTTTCAGCCTCAAAAATAGGCTTGACTGCTACAACTCATAAAGATTAGAAGTACAACAACTCACCAGCCAAAGATAATCGGAATCTCCCCAGAAAAGATTTGTCCTTGGGGCAGGGGAGAAGATCAGCACTGGCAGGGAGAGAACTAAAGGCTCCAAGTGGAGCCTCAAACCGGAAGTGAGAGCATAGATCACAGCACAAGCTCGCAGCCCCAACCCGCAGTACAGGGCTTTTCCTTGGGACAGTTGGGAACCTGCACAGCAGGGGGGCACAGCCTGGAGCAGACTGTAATCTGCGCAATGGGGGGCTCAGCTTGGGGCAATATAATTTTCACAGGGCGATTTGCTTCAGGGCAGAGACTTCCAGTCTGAACCAGGCCATTTGCTGGTCTGCTGCTAATACCCACAGCCCCACAAGGGGCTCTGGCCTGGGGCAGTGACACTTTCACTTCTTAGTCTCCAGCCTTAGGGCAGTCGCTAAACCACACAGCAGAGTTTGGGTTAGAGTACCCTAAATGCCCACACCTCAGAGTGAAACCGGGTTACAGCTCTCCCTGCTCTTCAGAGGAAGCTGGTAACCCCCTTGTCCTGAAGGCATACCCTAAAGGCTTTAAAAAATGAGTAAAAAAATTAAAAGGACAATGGATAGCTTCTATACAGAAAAAGAGCAGGTCTGCAACCCCGAAAAGACTAATAGCAAACAGTCACCAGACAATACCCTAAAGGGGAATCTTACCTATCCCCTTTTACATAATGCTCTCAAAGAAGAGACCTAGAAAAGTCTCAAAAGAGAGTTAGAAGAAAAATGGGGAAAGGAAAGAGAAGCTTTGAAATATGAATTGGAAAAGTTAAAAAAATTCCTAGGAAGTGCAGGGAAACAAAATTTGTGAATTGGAAAAAGTAAAACAAATCTCTGCAAAGTAAGATTTGTGAACTGGAAAAGACAAAGAACTCATAAGAAAATAGGACCTGTGAATTGGAAAAAGAAAATAATTCACTTAAAAAAAAATTAGTGAAATGGAAAAAAAAAGTCCATGGAGCAAAACAATTCATTTAAAAACTCAATCACACATGTACAGAAAGAAGTTAAAAAAAAAAAAAAAAGCTGATGAAGAAAATAATTCATTAAAAAATCAGAACTGAACAAATAGAAACTAATGATTCATTGAGACAGCAAGAATCAGTCAAGAAAAACAAACAAAAAAATGATAAATTGGAAAAAAAAAAACATGAAATAACTACTTGGAAAAATGACAGACCTGGAAAATAGATCTAGGAGAGATAATCTGAGGATCATTGGATTTTCCTCTAAAATAGTATCTAGGCTCTTTTTTAAATCATAATTTTCGGGAAGGCCAATGATCCTCAGATTATCTCTCCTAGATCTATTTTTCAGGTCTGTTGTTTTTCCAAGTAGATATTTAACACCTTTTTCTAGTTTTTCTTTCTTTCTTTCTTTCTTTTTTTTTTTTTTTTTTTTCTTTTTTTGGTTTTGCTTGACTGATTCTCACGGCACAGGAAGTATCTCTGCCTGGGGACCGTAGTCCAACTGGGGAAATTCCACTGCCCCAGGCTGAGCCTCAAACTGTGCAGATTAGAGGTTGCCCTGAGCTGTACCCCCTGCAATGTGGATTTGTGACTGCCCCCAAGAAAGTCCCTAGCTACATAATGCCACTGCACAGCTGTGTTATAGTCTTTGCTGAGTCACTTCTGGTCCTGGGTGGACACAGCCAGATCCTGTTAGGCTCTAGCATTCTTCAGAGTACCCTCTACCCTAGGCTCTAATTTCTCTACTGGTCCACTACTCTGCAATCAAAGCAAAGCAGTCAGGCTATAGCAGAGAGCTCTATGTAAACCTTCCAATCACAGAGGCCACCCTGCTCCTGGTTCAATCCCTGCCTGTGTTGGTCTGTTTCTGTCACTCAGGACAAACCTTTTCTGGTGATCTTCCAGATTATCTTCATCTGATAAGTTGTTGTACTTTCAATCTTCATGAATTTTACCAGTCAAGCACTATTTTTGAGGCTGATTTTTAAAATTGGTAATGAGGGTATGAGAGGAGCTTAGAAAGTTGCATGTGCCTTCTCCATCATCTTGGCTCTGCCCCCATTCATACTCATTTCCCAAAGTTCTTTGACTGGGTGGAATTGGTTCTCTTCATTATTGAGTAAATGGGACTGATTTGCTTCATCTCATTGTTGAAGGGAGCCATGCCCATCCGAATTGATCATCATATAGTATTGTTGAAGTACATAATGATCTCCTGGTTCTGCTCATTTCACTTAGCATCAGTTCACGTAAGTCTCTCCAAGCCTCTCTGAAATCATCCTGCTGGTTATTTCTTACAAAACAATAATATTCCATAACATTCATATACCAAATTTATTCAGCCATTCTCCAATTAATGGGCATCCACTCAGTGTCAAATTTCTAGCCACTACATGTGTCTTTGGGTTTGTCAAACACTAGATTATTAAATTTATTGACTATTTGTGGTAGCTCTCAAACATTTTTACATACAAGGGGCCTTTCCCTTCTTTAAAATTTCTTTGGTATATAAGCCCAGTAGTAACACTGCTAGGTCAAAGGATATGTACAGTTTGATAACTTTTTGAGCATAGTTTCAAATTGCTCTTCAGAATGGTTGGATTCATTCACAATTCCACTAACAATGCATCAGGGTCCCAGTTTTCCCACATCCCCCCTACATTCAGCATTATCTTTTCCTATCATCCTAGCCAATCTGACAGATGTGTATTGGTATCTCAGAGTTGTCTTAATTTGCATTTCTCTGATTAATAATGATTTGGAGCATCTTTTCATATGCCTAGAAATAGTTTGTATTCCTTCATTCAAAAATTGTCTGTTCATATCCTTTGACCGTTTATCAATTGGAGAATGGCTTGGTATCTTGTAATTTGAGTCAATTCTCTATATATTTTGGAAATGAGGCCTTTATCAGAACTTTGACTGTAAAAATATTTTCCTAGTTTACTACTTCCCTGCAACTCTTGTCTGCTTCAGTTTTGTTTGTACAAAAGCTTTTAATTTGATATAATCAAAATTTTGTCTTTTGTGATCAATAATGATCTCTAGTTCTTTTTTAGTCACAAATTCCTTCCTCCTCCACAGGTCTGAGAGTTAAACTATCCTATGTTCTTCTAATTTATTTATAATCTCTTTCTTTATGCCTAGATTATGAACACATTTTGACCTTATCTTGGTATATGGTGTTAAGTGTGGGTCAAAGCCTAGTTTCTGCAATACTAATTTCCAATTTTCCCAGCAATTTTTGTCAACAGTGAATTGTTGTCCCAAAAGCCGGGGTCTTTGGGTTTGCCAAACACTAGATTATTAAATGTATTGACTATTTTCTAATGTGAACCTAACCTGTTCCACTGATCAACTAGTCTGTTTCTTAGCCAATACCAAAAGTGTTTGGTGACTGCTGCTTTATAATATAGTTTTAGATCTGATACAGCTAAGTCAGCTTCATTTGATTTTTTCTTTATTAGTTCCCTTGAAAGTCTTGGCCTTTTGTTCTTTGAGAAGAATTCTCTTGTTATTTTTTCTAGGTCATTAAAATAGTTTTAGGGGAGTCTGATTGGTATAGCCCTAAATAAATAGATTAGGGATTATTGTCATCTTTATTATATTAGCTCGACCTATCCAAGAACACAATATCTTTCCAGTTGGTTAAATCTGACTTTATTTTTGTGGAAAGTATTTTGTAGTTTTACTCATATGGTTCCTGACTTTCCCTTGGCAGATAGATTCCCAAATATTTTAAACTATCAACAGTTACTTTAAAGGGAATTTGTCTTTGTAACTCTGTTGGATTTTGTTAGTAATATATAAGAATGCTGATGATTTACGTAGGTTTATTTTATCTCCTGCAACTTTGCTGATGTTGTGATTATTCCTAATAGCTTTTTAGTAGAATCTCTGGGGTTCTCTAAGTATACCATCATAATAACATCTGCAAAGAGTAATAATTTGGTTTCCTCATTACCTATTCTAATTCCTTTAATCTCTTTCTCAACTCTTATTGCTGAACCTAGCATTTCTAATACAATATTGAATAGTAATGGTGATAGTGGGCAACCTTGTTTCACTCCTGATCTTACTGGGAATGGTTCCAGTTTATACCCATTACATGTGATGCTTACTGATGCTTTTAAATAGATGCTACTAATTATTTTAAGGAAAAGTCAATTTATTCCTATACTCTCAAGAGTTTTTAATAGGAATGGATGTTGAATCTTATCAAATACTTTTTCTGCATCTATTGAGATGATCGTATGGTTTTTTATTAATTTGGTTCTTGTTTTAGTCAATTATACTAATAGTTTTCCTAATATTGAACCAGCCCTGCATTCCTGGTATAAATCCTACTTGATCGTGGTAAATTATTCTGGACATGATTTTCTGTAGTCTTTTTGCTAATGTCTTATTTAAGATTTTAGCATCAATATTCATTAGGGAGATTGGTCTATAATTTTCTTTCTCTCTTTTCAACCTACCTGGTTTAGGTATCAGTACCATGTCTGTGTCGTAAAAAGAATTTGGTAGGAGTCCTTCATTCCTTATTTTTTTCAAATAGTTTATATAACATTGGAGTTAATTGTTCCTTAAATGTTTGGTAGAATTCACATTGTAAATCCATCTGATCCTAGGTATTTTTTCTTAGGAAGGACTCACCATCTTTACAGATGCATTCAAACATAACATTTGTGCTGTATATTTTAGTGGCTCAATTATAAAGAGAGTACTCAGAACTTCCTTTCAGTCCACTCAGCAAAATGAGTTGTATACAATTGTGCTAGCTCTTACTTATTATCCAGGAGATGTAAATATAAAATTTGATTTGGCTTATGCAGTAGATGTGATACAAAGAATTGCTACAGCCCAAATAAAATTTTTAGCTTCTAACATATTTCAGTTCTTTAAGGAACTTCAGGAGCAAGTGAGAAAACATCCAGATAAGTATTACTTCTTACATGTCTACTCTCATATAATACTTTCAGTTTCTACTCTTTACAGAAATTCAAAGGCAGATAACCTTCTCACTATGCTAGCCAATACCCCTCTATTTTAGACAGCCCAAGAATTTCATTCTAAATATCACCAGGCTGCTCAAGCTTTATGTTTGCATTTTTGGATAACAAAAGAGGAAACTCTGAGCATAATAAAAGTCTGTGCAGCTTTTCTCCCTTTCCAGGTTCCTACACTTCCTCCAGGGAAGAACCCTTGTGGTTTGAGACCCAATCAAATTTGGAAAATAGATGTGACCCATTATAAATCTTTTGGTCATTTGTCTTTTATCCATGTTGTAGTAGACAACTTTTCAGGAGCTACTTTTGCAATACCAGCAGCAAGATAAAAACAGCCCAAGTGGTCACTGAATTCCTTCACATACCTTTGCAGTTATGAGTATGTCATAAGCAATACAACAACAACAACAACAACCACAAAAAAAACAGATAATGGTTCTGCATATACTTTTAAATATTTTTCACACTTTTGTGTCCAGGATCAGATTGTACACTTCACCAGTATACCCTTCAATCCCTAAGGACAGGCAATTGTAGAGAAGAAGAACAGAGACATCAAGACCCTCCTCCAAAAATAAAAGAGAGGGAAGCCACAAGTAACCCTAGAGAACTTCAAAACTGGAATCTTTATACTATTATTTTTTTTTTGTTGTTGTTGTTGTTGGCTCCGGCAGACAGGTTTCATAATCTGCCAGAAGAGCAGTGTCCAGTGAGAGTGCTCCAATGTCTTTAATTAATTGTCAGGTCATGTGGACAGATCTGGAGAGTAGTTAATAGAAGGGACCAGACAGACTAACTGCTTGGGACAGAGGGTTTGCTTGTGTCTCTATAGATGGAGAAGGAATCTTTATAATATTATGTCAATTTATATTATTTGTTACATTATTACTTGCCTGTGTGACTCCTCTCATGCTGATTCATTTTGTTTGTTACATTACTACTAGCCTGTGTGAAATTACTTTCTTGTGCAATTCCTCTCATGCTGATGGATTTATGTATACCTGCTTCAATTAAAACAACAGAAAGCTGGAGATGTAGAGGGCCACACAAAGTGGGGGAACTGTGTGAGATATAAGACCCTTCAGCCCAGAGGGAACCTATTGACAATGTCTGGTTCAGCTCTCATCTCCCCTTGGGGGCATCTCAGTCTTCCAAAGAAGTCAGGGAGCATGAAAACCTGTGCTCTACTTGAAGTAGTGGTATTGGCCCCAGAGATGTATCTACATAAAAATAGCAAGGTGCTTATAGTTAGCATAAGGGCAGTGTGCTGTAGTGATGTACTTGTACTAAGGTATTTAAGGCTGAGAGACTTGAAATAAACAGACCCCATGCTTGACCATCAAGCATGGAGTCCCGTCTCTTCACTCCCCTCCCAAGATGAAGAACTCAGTATGTTATCAGGTACCTCCAGAGAGCTAGTCCAGATAATATAGTACCACATACAATTTATGGGTGTAGTTAGGAAACACTGTTTATATGACTTTACAAATGTCCATGACTTTACATATATATATATATATATATATATATATATATATATGTATATATATGGTGGATGATGAGAATCATGTATACAAATCCCTTATAAATTTTTAAATTTCAAGAATAAAACAACCCAACTGCCTTCTCTGTCCTTGTCCCTGTCTAACTATCTCTCTATGTTTACATACACACACACACTATATGAATGTATCTATATAAATGCACATGTATACTATATATATATGGATATGTTTATACACATACATATGTGTTTTTGTGTGTAATAATCAGTCCAGGGTCATTGATCAATTACACTCCTAGATATTTTATGCCCTCCTGAAGCTCATCATTTTTGTAAGAGCATATGAACTCTGAAACTTGCATCTCTTCATTATCTCCTATTCCTTTGATACCCTGTTTCCTCTGCTTGGAAAAGATAAAAGAAATATGTTAGAGGAACTCCTCACAAGATCCTACCTTAGAAGAGGTACCATCAGAACAGCTATCTCATCTTTTTCTACCTAACTGTAGCCTTGTGGTGTGTTAGGAAGGAGTAAAACCCATACTGTAATGGCTAGATGGACATTTTTCATGATTACTTATCCATCTTTGCTGTCCATTTTCAACCAACTCTCACCTATGATCAAGAAACTATAGCATGCACAATAGTGATCCTCAGCAAAAATCATCTTAACAGATGGACTAAATCAGATCTATGAGAGATCATAACCCACCAGTAACTTAGTGGAATATCTACCCAAACATGTGAAAGTTTCCTGGCAAGATGAGGCGATGAATACAATTTCTTCCAATAACCATAAAGGAGGCTAATGTGAAGTACTTAATTAGTAGTTTAATTAGAGCATAGTCAGACATCAAAGATACCAAAGACATCTAATGCAGACCTAGCTATTGCCAGTTGTCTTAATCTTTGTCTTGCCACCAGACTTTGATGATCCTGGAAAAAAAAAAGAATGAGACTGATGATTGTGAAACTCTGCCTTAATTAAATTCAACTCATAACCAAGTCAAATTATCACCCAAAAATACCGTTGGTCCTCTTCTAAAGCAAAAGGTGAATAACATCTGGCTGTATACTTCCCAAATTAGACACCCCTTCTCCTCCGTCTTTTCAGTTTGTTTTTATGTGTTGTCTTCCCCTATTAGCTTATGAGATCCTTGAGATACACCTTTTCTTTTGCTTCTCTTTATATCACCTGTGATTAGCTTAATATACACACAACAAAACTGTTTATTGAAGAACTGTTACCTTTACTCCTTTTATGTATAAACTACCTTCTAAGTGGGTAAATATGCAGCATTCACAGAACTTTTGGTTAACTTGCATATTTATTAAAATTACCACCTATATAGCCTTACAAAGGAGAAATCATTAATAAGATAGCAGATATCATCACCATTCTGTTGGGAACAAACCAAATATAATCCTGTCCAGTTTGGGAATTTTTAGTGCATGGAATCCTCTTGTGTCATTGCAGATGCCACAATAAATCTCTATAAATCCTACCTCAATATATAATTCTGTCTTTTCCTTCTCACTGATATGAATACCTCCATATTATCTTCTCTATGAATATCTGCTAAATTTGGTTCACACTGAGAAGGTGTGAAGAGTGTTAATGGAACATTTTCTGCTTTAGTTCAGTCTGTGAAGAATTAATTTAAGTTGTCTGTTGCAATGATTTTATACTAAGATCAGCACTGATAATGCATTCTACAAAGTGTTGGGTTAAAAGTTAAAAGTTACTCTTTTTCTTCTTCATGCTAAAAACCATGCACTTTATTATTAAAAGGTGATATGAATTTTGTCATATAAACAATTGTTGGTTTCAAATGTTCACAGCCAGTGGCCATGAATTAATCCTTGAGTATTGTCACATTCCTTAAAACTGCAAACCACAAGGGAATTTTTCTTCTATGTGTCAATGCTGATCTATAACCAAAATTGATTTTCTCTTTTTCTGAATTCATATATTGTTCTATAAGATGAGAAAAAGAAAATAAAAGTAATTAATACTATCCAAAAATGTTTCCTCCCTTTTTGAAGGATAAGAATTTAAAAGAAGATTAAATGTCAGAAATTTCAACCTGATTCCCAGGACAGTTTCCTCTAAAATATTCCTAAGAGTTTCAGTTTTGAAATGAGTATGAACCACTACATATAATTTCCAATGCCCCTGTTTTTGTCAGTTTGCATTTTGGATTTCCTTCACAAGTTAATTGTACATTATTTCAAAATCTGATTCTTCTTGTGTAGCAAAATAAGTGTATGGCTATGTATACATATATGGTATTTAACAAGTACTTTAACATATTTAACATGTATTGGTCTATCTGCCATATGGGGGAGGGATTTGGGGGAAGAAGGGAGAAAATTGGAACAAAAGGTTTTTCAATTGTCAATGCTAGAAAATTACCCATACATATATCTTGTAAATAAAAAGCTATAATAATATAATATAATATTCCCAAGAAATGGTGATTCGGTTTTCTTTTCAACCCTCTCCAATAAGAGGGGGGAATTATTTACTTAAGGTAAAAGAAAATTTCATCTTGAAAAAGCTCTGTATTGGTATTTTATTTATTTGAACACAAAAACTGATTCTCTGTGATCTCTACTCAATGGAATCTTTTTTTTTTCATTTTTCAATACTTTCAGTAATGTTATTTTTCTACATATGATAAATATGTGTATGTATGTATAAGTGAGCATCAATGAAACATGTAGGAAGAAAAGCCCTTACAAAAATGTAAACAGTTTACATTCATTTCCCAGTGTTCTTTCTTTGGGTGTAGCTGCTTCTATCCATCGCTGATCAGTTGGAACTGAGTTAGATCTCTTTGTCAAAGAAATCCATTTCCATCAGAATACATCCTCATACAGTATCATTGTTGAAGTATATAATGATCTCCTGGTTCTGCTCATTTCACTTAATATCAGTTCATGTAAGTCTCTCCAAGTCTCTCTGTATTCATCCTGCTGGTGATTTCTTACAGAACAATAATATTCCATAATATTCATATACCACAATTTACCCAACCATTCTCCAATTGATGAGCATCCATTCATTTTCCAGTTTCTAGCTACTACAAACAGGGCTGCTATAAAGATTTTGGGACATACAGGTCCCTTTCCCTTTTTTAGTATCTCTTTGGGATATAAGCTGCTGGATCAAAGGGTATGCACAGTTTGATAATTTTGGGGGCATAATTCCAGATTGCTCTCCAGAATGGTTGGATTCATTCATGACTCCATGAACAATGCATCAGTGTCCCAGTTTTCCCCTCATCCCCTCCAACATTCATGATTATTTTTTCCTGTCATCTTAGCCAATCTGACAGGTGTGTAGTGGTATCTCAGAGTTGTCTTAATTTGCATTTCTCTGATCAATAGTGATTTGGAACACTCTTTCATATGAGTGGAAATAGTTTCAATTTCATCATCTGAAAATTGTTCATATTCTTTGACCATTTAATAATTATGTTTTTATATACATTCACTCTATATAGGTTTCTATCTGGATGTGAATGGCAATTTTCCTCCCAAGTCTATTATAATTGCCTTGAATCACCTCTTTGAAAGGAATCAAATTCATCATGTTAATCATTGTATAACCTGGTACAATGCACTCTATACAATGTTCTCTTCGTTCTGCTCACTTCATTTAGCATCACTTTATGTAAGTGTTTTCATACTTTTCTGAAATTAGGCTGCTCATTATTTCTTATAGAACACTAATATTCTATTACATTCATATACCATAACTTATTCAGGCATTTCCCAACTGTGGAGCATCTGCTCAATTTCCAGTGCCTTACCAATACAAAACATTTCTTACTGCTGCAAATTTTTACAATTTTACAATTTACAAATTTTACAAATCTATTTGGATTATAGACCCCATAGAGATATTGCTCTATGAAGGCATATGCACAGTTTTATAGCCCTCTGAGGACAGTTCTATATTCTTCTACAAAATGGTTGGAGCAGTTCATAATTCCACCAGTTTTCTCCCAGTTTTCTCAAATCTTCTCCAATATGCATTATAATTTCATTCATCTTAGCCAATCTGAGAATTATGAAATGTTATCTCAGGGCTGTCTTAATCTATATTTCTTCAATCCTATAATAGTGAAATGTTTTTTTTTTTCAAATAATTGGAAATGGCTTTAATTTCTTCATCTGGAAATTGGCTGTTCATATTCTTTATCATTGGTATTGTTTTCTTCCCTTAGAATGCACACAATAATGTATACAATCTATTATGATGATTTATAAAAAATGAGAAGGGATGTTCAATTGCCTGCATAAGTATTTCAAACATTTGAAAATAATTACCATGTCCCCAAATAATTGCTCTTGTCCAAGTTAAATATTCATATATCCACCAGTAATTATTATATAACTTCACTTCCAAACACTTTGCCAATGTTTTTCTTTAAACATCTGAACCAAGAATTGCAAATGATACTTAGATGAACATTTCATGGCTCAAGAATGGGCAGAGGTGATCATAGAAAACAAAATTTAGAAACAAACTATATTAATGCAGCCAGAATTAAAAGATAAGCAAATAGAAAAAAATTGTCATACCAAATATTGCTAATAAAAAGAATTCATCCAAGCTATTTGGAATGGTTTCAATATATAAAAATATTGAAAAGCTAACAAGTGGAAAAAAAGATGAATATTGGATAATAAGAATATAAACACACCAACAGAATGGTGATTTGACTTTGAATTGGTATAATCATTTCTGAAAAACACTTTAGGATTTTTTAGGATTTTATTTTTAAATTTATTACATAAAACAAAACAGAAATAACACTACTAGAAACATATCAGTTTGGTTTTTGGCAAACATTGTATATATTAAATATGTTTATTGTAACAATTTTTTCTTTATCATTTTTTTACTTCAGCTGAAGCATAATAAATTCTGCTCCAGGCTTTTACCTTTTCTCTTTATGTTTCTCTCTGTGTCAAATATGTTTCTTGTAAACAACGTATTGAAGGATTCTCTTTTTAATCCACTCTCCTATTTTCTTCTGCTTTACGGGAGAGCTCATTTTTCATATTCACAATTATGATTACCAGCTCTGTATTTCCCTCCATTCTATTTTCTCCCCTGTATATACTTTTGTTCTCTCTTTCCCCCCTGTTTTTAATAGTGTTTTTACCCACCCCACCCACTACCTTACCTTTTATCATTACTCCCCCTTCTCTGAATAGTGTTTTTTTGGCCCATTTCACTCATTACCTTATCTTCTATCACCTCTCTTCCATTTTCTTAGCTCTTTCTCATAGTTTTTCTGTCCTCTTATTCAGCCCCTCCCTTTTCTTTCCACTTTCTTCTCCTACTTTTTTTTAAGATAAATAAATTTCTATGCCCAACTGAATAATTAAGTTATTCCCTTATGATGAGATCAAGCTTAAGACCATGATCATCCATCACTCTCCCTTCCTTCCCTCAATTGTGTCTTCTGTGCCTCTTCACGTTGTCTAATTTGAGATTTGATATAATCTGATTATATTCTTCCCTTTCCTTTTCTCCTAATATGCCTTTTTTTTCCCTACGCCTTATTGCCTTTTTCTTTGACATCATCACATCAGAGTTCATTCACAATATTCCCTCTGTCCATGTGATGGATCCCTCTTTTTGCTCCAGTAACAGATACAGTTCTCAAGAATTACAAATATTATTTCCTCATCTGGGGATATAAACAGTTTAATCTCTAAATAAAATATATTTCCCTCTGTTTACCTTCCTATGCTTCTCTTGTGTTCTATATTTGAATAATGAATTTTCTGTTTAGTTCTGATTTTTCAATAGAAATGATTGAAAATCTCTTATTTAATTGAAGATCCATTTCATCTTTGTAAGATGACACTCTGTCTCACTAGATAGTTAATTCTGTTTTGTTTTTGTTTTTGTTTTTAGAATCCTAGGTGTTTTACCTTCTGAAATATGGTATTCCAGTTCTGATCCTTTATTGTAGAAGCTGCCAGATCCTGAGTAATACTTACTGTTGCTCCTTGATTTTTTAATTACTTTTGCCTAGAGGTATGCAACCATATTTCCTTGAAATTTTAGTTCTGTAGTTTTACAACAATGTTCCTTGTGTGCTCTCTTTCCAAAGGTGATCAATACACTTTTTAAATAATTATCTTTCCCTCTGTCTCTAGAATAGTGGGGTATTTTTTTGATGATGTCTTGAAGAATGTTATCTAGGCACTTTTTTTGGTCCTAATCTTCAGGCAGACCAATAATTCTTAAATTGTGTCTTCTTTATTTTCTAGGTCAGCTGTTTTTCAATGATATAATTTACATTTTCTTCCATTTTTCCTATTCTGTTTAATTTCTTTCACTGATTCTTGATGTTTCATAAAGTCATTAGCTTCCATTTGTCCCATTCTAGTTTGTAATTTGTAATTTTTTTTCGGATAATTTTGTTTCCATTTTTCTATTTGGTTAATTCTACTTCTTTTTTTCACAGTGATTTTTTTTTTTTTTTGCATTTGCCCATTTGTATTTTTTGAGGAATTGCCTTTCTTTTCAATGCTGCTGACTCTCTGCATACCTCTCATTTTTTTTAAAAAAATTTTTTCCACCTCTCTTATTTTCCTTTGAAAGTGTTTTATGAGAACTTCCAAGAAACTTCTTTGGGCTTGAAATTAATTTATATCACCCTTGAGATTTCTTCTGTGGACATTTTGTCTTTGTCTGACTTGTCTGCTATTTTGCCAAAGTTTCTATGGTCAAGGTTCTTTTCTGTTTCTTGTTCATTTCATTTTTCTTTTTTCTTTTTTTTTTTTTTTTTTTTTTTTTGATATTTCCTCCTTAAAAAAAAAAAATTATGATTGAGTTTTGCTCCGAGAATGAAGGGGGAATGGTCCCACATTTCATGTGCTGCTCTGAGCCTTGGCTTTGAGCAAAGAAACTCTTTGTGTTTGCTTTATCTACTCTTTCCAGGAAACAGCCTGGTTTCCTATAATTTGCCTTCTGAGCAGAGACTAGAAGCTGGCTCACAGATTTCCTTCTCTACTGAGCCAAAACTGAGGTTTTTGATCTGCTGTCATTAAGACTCTCTCACTGGCTTCCCCAGATTCTGTCTGGACTGGGCTGACTACTCATTTCAACTCAGTGATACTGACCTTTCTTGAGGTTTTTCCAATCTATCTTGAGCTAGAGAGTGGGTTCCTTCCATCACACTCTGTTCAGACTTAGTGTCATGTGGTTTTTGAGGGAAAATGCGAGTGCTCAAGCAGCTTCCTGGCTTCACTCCATCATTTTGACTCCATCTAGTTCTATTTTTCTTCAGTTCATGTTTGTTCTTCCTTTTCCAGACTTCATATAGAGCATGTATGCAATAATGAAAACAAAAGTAAGTAGAACTAAAATAATTTATACAATGATACAAATATGTAAAGGAAAACAATAGAAAAGGACTTTGGAGAACTTCTGAAGTCTTCTGCTTGTTGGTAAAGCAATTGACAATAGGTGAAAAATGAAAGCTAATGTTTTTATTTATTTTTGTTAAGTATACTTGTTACTAGAGACATTTTATGAAATAAGAAAATTTGTCTAATCATTATCAGTTGTTGGTTTCATAATACTTAAATTTGAATTAACTACATCATTCAGCATACATTCTTCCATCCATAAGAAAAGCAAAACTGAATTCATTAAACTTATCTCTGAAATGAAGACAAATATATTATGATCTCCCAGATCTTATACAAGCTTATCCTACTATTTAAAATTTTAATTCAAAATCCTTCATAGAGAAGTTAAAATCAAAGTTGAGTATTTCTGCTTTCCATACCCTTCCTTCAGTGCTTTGAAATGCCAGGATTCCATGAACTCTGATATAAGCATGCTCAATAGAATAGTAAAAATTTCAAAGGATGCAGCTGTCACTCACCTTGGACTACAGATCCAACCCCCTAATTAGACTAGAGCTTAGAAGTGATCAAAACAAAGTCTCCCTCACCTCTTTTCAATACTTCAGATCACACAAACTTCCCTATAGATTCTCTTTCTGGAAGACTACAAGATCTCCTCACCATGTTAGCCAAACATTATGGCTAACATTAAGACAGTTGTTTTTTTTTTTTTTTTCTTCTTGATATAAGCAATACATATCCCAATTTCCCCTCTATTATTTTTCTCCTTCCCCTTCCATGAAGCCTCTTATTTTATATTGTAATTCCAAAAAAACACATTGATTTACCTGTAAAATGAATGTTACAAGGTTCTGTCAACATGGCTAAAACTTACATCACCATCATTACTACTCTATCATTCTACTTTCATCCCTGTTCCTTGTGTGTATTTTGAAAGAAATCACTTACTAGTCTCTACTGTCACTCTGTTTCTATCCATGGATGCTACATTTCTTTACATCTGTTTCACTGATGAGTTTGAGGAACAAATAATCTATTCCAATATTATATTTTTATTTTGAAAAAATATTTTTAATTTTTATTTTCACATAAATGTCTTTCCTCCATTTAGCTCTACAATATTGCATGTAAATACATTTTATTTTTCCAATTATATGTAAAGATAGTTTTCAACATCCATTTTTAAAAACATTTTGAATTTCCTTTCCTTACATGCAACCTGCATAAGAGGGCAAGCAATTTAATATAGGTTATACATCTGTAATTATGCAAACATATTTCCATATAAGTAATGTGAAAGAAAAAAACCAGAACAAAAGACTAAAGCCACAAAAAAGTGAAATTAGTAAACTTCAATCTGTATTCAGACTCCATATTCTTTCTCTGGATGTGGATAACATTTTCCTCTGTTTTTTTTTTTTTTTTTTTTTTTTTTTTTGGGGGGGGGGATA
Source organism: Antechinus flavipes (assembly GCF_016432865.1). Classification (NCBI taxonomy): domain Eukaryota; kingdom Metazoa; phylum Chordata; class Mammalia; order Dasyuromorphia; family Dasyuridae; genus Antechinus; species Antechinus flavipes. Next base: position 484,123,612 of record NC_067400.1, read on the forward strand.
AGGGATCGTCTTGAATCGTTGTATTACTGAGAAGAGTTGAGTCTATGACACTTGAGCATATTACAATATTGCTGTTATTGTGGCAATGAATTCTGGATTCTGCTCACTTCACTCAGCACCAGTGTATTTCTTTCCAGTTTTTTTTTTCTCTGAAATCTGCCTGTCCACAGTCATACTCTATCACATTTATGTACCACATTTCATTCAGCCATTCCCTAATTGATGGATATACTCTCAATTTTCATTTCCTTGCCACCACAAAAAGGCTGCTATAAATATTTTTATAGATGTGGTTCCTTTATTTTTTTAAAATGATCTCTTTGTGATACATACCTAGTAATTGTATCATTGAATCAGAGTATGCATTATTTTATAACCCTTTGGGCATAGTTCCTACTTGCTCTCCAGAATGGTTGACTCACTTCACAACTCCATCAACAGTATATTAGTGTCCCAATTTCTCTTATATCATCTCCAGAATTTGTGACTTTTCTCATTTGTCATATTAGCCAACATGATAGGTACGGGGTGATATTTCAGAGTTCTTTTAATTTTCATTTCTCTAATCAAAAGTGATTTAGAGCACTTCATATATTTTTACATAATTTGATTTCTTCATCTGGAAGCTACCTATTCATATCATTTCATTATCATTATCATTATCAAGTGGAGAATAAATTTTATTCTTCTGCATTGGACTCTTTGTCTAGTACTGCTTAAGGGGGTGGAGTGAGGGAGGACTGGTGCTGCTAGAGGCTGTTGAAGTCTGGTAGCTTCTGTGGTACTAAGCTGGATTCCTAATGGTGGTGTCTGTCATGTGCTGAGGCAAGGTGAGTTGTTTTTGTGTTTCTCCCAAGAATATACTGATGTACATGGATATCTGGATTTTGGAAACTGCCTGATTGCTGTTCTGAGGCATGTGACACAGAAGCAAAGAGCTGTCATTTGCTGGTTCCTCTGGTGATCTTTGCTACTGTTCACTTTCACCTGTTCCCCCACCTGGGGACTCAGGATCTTTTGCTGAATTCTAAGATAGGCTAGCTGCTCATTTACTGGGGACTTTCTTGTCTTATGCTGCGTCTCCCTCCTCCCTTTACCCAAATAAGAGAGAACTCTTCTAAAGATCCTCCAAGCTAAAAGAATGTTCTATCTTGTGGAATTGTGATTGGAGAGAATTTGGAACTATGCTCAAAGCATTATCAAACTGTGCATATCCTTTGATCCATCAGTGTTTCTACTCGAATAATACTCAAAGAGATCTTGAAAGAAGGAAAAGTCAATGCTCATCATTTAGAGAATGGCTGAATAAGTTATGGTATATGAATGTTATGGAATGTTATTGTTCTGTAAGAAACAATCAGCAGGATGGTTTCAGAAAGCCTGGATAGACTAATATGAACTGATGCTAAGTGAAATGCACAAAACCAGGAGATCATTATACACAGCAACAACAAAATTTATCAATTCTGATGGACGTGGCTCTCTTCAACAGTGAGATGATTTAGACCAGTTCCAATGGCTTTGTGATGAAGCTAGCCATCTATACCTAGAAAGTAGGATTGTGGGAACTGAGAGTGGATCACAGCATAACATTTAACTTCTTTTGTTATTTGCTTGAATTTTATTTTCTTTCTCATTTTTTTTTCCTTTTTGATCTGATTTTTCTTGTGAAGGAAGATAACTGTATAAATATGTATGCTAACATATTGGATTTACATATATTTTACCGTGTTTAACATATATTGTATTAATTGCCATCTAGGGGAGAGGGTGGGGGAAGAAAAGAAAAACTGGAACACAAGGTTTTACAAGGGTCAGTGTTGAAAAATTATTCTTGCATATGTTCTGAAAATAAAGGGCTTCAACTGAAAAAAAAAATAGTTCTATCTGTGTCCTTGTGTCCTTGTTGGTTCCCTTGCTCCAAGAGATGTCTTGAAACATTATTTTTTGGTTGCCTGGAGGTGAACATGGGAGGATTACAGTGTGTCAATGCTTACACCACCATTTAAAAAAAAAATATTCCAAACATCTCTTTATTGTCTAATGCCTGTCTGTTGTTGTTGTTGTTGTTGTTTTTCCTGTTGTTTGTTTGTTTATGGTTAAGCTCAGATTGTAGAGAAGTCACCATAAGCTATATCCCAAGCTGCATTGCTCTTTGGAACATATTTCATTTCTATGTTTTTGGTGGCTGTAGAATATTGTGTTGGTGAATTTCCTTTATACTTAAAATCCCAGTTTGTCCCAATCCTAATTTGTTTCTCTTGAATTGAATTGATAAATTTAACAACTCTGCTTTAGCATTTAAAGTCTTAGCTTGTATGTGTGGGTAGGGGTATGAGTGTGTGGGTGTGTGCTTGTTTTGTTTTTTGGGAAATAATCTATTTATTATTTCAAATCATATTTTCTTTTTTGTGTCCAGAAATTCTCTGAAGTTTTCTTGTATTATTTCTTTCATTTTTTTGGGGGGGGGCGGGATTCTTACTTGTCATAATTATTTGAGAGACCTATAAAATGAAGCTCATTTCTACTCATTCTACCTTCAGGATCAATATATGTTATTTAAATTGAAAGTATACTTTCTTTTAATGATTTTACTTTTGTTCTTTATTCTTTTGTTTTGTACTTCACTTCTGTGTATTTCCTTTTCCAAAATTTTTTTCCTGTCCTTTGGTTCTTTAGTGAGATTTACCATCACAGAATCATTTCATTGTGTTTTTTTCTATTATATCAATTATTTCAGCTATTTATTCCACAAAGCTTGCTTTCTTAATTCTCTTTTGAAGCATGTAAATAATACATTTATGCTTCATACTAAATATAGATTATATGTTTTATTCTTCTAACACTTCTTAACTAATTTATCTGCTTATATTCAAGGTGTTTGAGTTTTCTTCTTGCTGAAATAGTTGATAATTTTATCCTTTTTTGCTCTCTTATTTTTTTTTTTTCGCTGCTCCCTTTCTGGCTTCCTTCCATCCATTGGTGGTTTTCCTAGACACTGAATATTAAAATTTCTTAACTTGTTTCCACACTAAACAATTCACAATTCATGAGTCTAAGACTCTTCCAAGTGACTAAAAGGAGAATCGATCTGATTCCGGGTAAAGGATGAACACCTTCCTTGGGCTTAATGCAACATTGAATGGTAGCCCAAAAATGTTAACCTGTTCTGTTTTCTCTGGACTTCATGTATATGGCCTACCAATATAGAGTGCTACACTATTAATGCTAAGGTACTAAAGGTTAATATCTAAGGTATAGAGTTTGTATCTACAAGGCTCTTGGGTGGGGATAGTGGTGAGCTCTACTTCAAGTCTCAACTTGCATCCTGTTCCTTTCTCTCTGTTCCTCCACTTTGGTTACTTTGTCTCTTCTCACACAAAGTACTGAGTCAGCACTGGTTAACAAACTTTCACAGATTGGAATCCGTATCTCTATAGCCTTGGAAAGAGTAAGCAAAAACTGGGTTTTTCTTTGGCTTTTGATTCAACCTTTAAGTTTGATGGGCTAGTGTAGAACTGCCAGTAGTGTGACAGGCAGCAGTAAGAGGAATGCTGAATGAGATTAAGGTAGAAAATTGTTCATTCCATTTAATTTTGTTTTGTATTCCTAGTATCTCAAATCCTGGAGATAGCTGAAGTTGATTTATTTTAGATGCATTATTTGTATTTTGAAGAATTTGAGAGGTTTTGTAGATTAGAGAATATATCTAGCCTTCATTTTGTAAAACACGTGGCTCACTCAAGATATATCAGGGGCTTTTAAAAAACAAACTTTTATTTAAAATCTTTTAAAATCTAATTATAGACTACCTTTTAATTGAGACAAAGCAGTAGGCATTTATTAAGCATTTTATTACATGCAAGCACTGTGCTAATTGTCATTCAAGGAAATTGCATTTTAATGGAGAATATAACAAAAAGAAGCTGAAAAAAATGGGGGGAATGGCAGAAAGACACCCAGGAAAAGACATGGTGAAGTCCAGAAAGAGAATAATTGGGGGCAGTGAGAATGAAACCTAGACAGATTTGACCCTCCCAGAAATTGATTTCCCCTAAAGTATTCACTAATGAGAGAAATGCAATATAATTGTAGAAATATATTTCAGGGAGAGAAGGCCACAGGAACAGATAAATGGATTCTTTATCATAAAGAGACACAGGATTCTGAGGGAATATTTAGAGTGAGACTTTAGCTGAGGTATACTATTTTAAGTACCCATCATATGACAGTCATTGTTCTAGGTGCTGAGAATATCAAGACAAAAAATAAAATAGCCCCTGACCAATCATATTGCTAATTACATAACAAGTACTCAGAAAGTTTTTTTTTGACTGACTAAATAAATTTGATCCATATTTTGCCTTCTCTTTTCCTATCACCTTCAGTTTCTTTATCTGAAATACAGAATGGGAAGATTAAAAATAATCAAATTATTTTCAAGGTTTCCTCCAGCTCTAATATTCAATTAATTTATTAATTGTTGTGGAATTAATGGTTGTGGAAAAATTAGTAATCGAGACCAAACTGTAATCTATTACTGACATTATTTCTTTGATCTAGTAGTAAGAGTAGTAAGAAGTCAAAAGAGGCTTAGGTTCAAATTTAGCCTTCTACACTTTCTTATTATGTGACATGAGTAAGTCATTTAAATCTCTTTATGTCTAAGCAAGCTTATCCGAAAATTGATAATAATAATAAATTACATGATTATAATGAGGATTAAAATGACATATGTATTATAAGTGGCAAATCTTAACTTTCTATAATTGAGCCATTATAATTATAATAGTTAATATTATTCCATTTCTTTATATTTGATAAAGAGGTTAATTCTTTTTTTAAAAAAAAATATAAGGTTAGCTTTCAGAAATTCACTGAAAATAAACTTTTGAAGAATTCTAATAGAAGCAGCTATGGCAGTGATAGAATAAACCTCATCCTATTTTCACATAGCTTGAGTTTTTGCTAAATCTATTTTTAAATTTTTTATTTCCTATATTTTGGAAATTATGAATATTTGGCATGGCATCATCTATTTTAAAAGCTGTCCTTATATTTTTATGATTTAATGTTATCTTCAGGCAAATTCAGGTAAATTCAGGTAAAATGGGTAGACAGCATCAAATTAGTATATAAAAAAAGAAATTTATAAAAAAAAAGTCCTCAAACAACTATATTGTTGAAAAAGGAGCTAGTTATATGACAAGAGCAAATAATAGCCTAATGAAAATCCTACATGTTTCATTGATGCTCACTTATACATACATACACATATTTATCATATGTGACACATATCACAAAAGATAGAGTGCTTTGCTTGAATCAAGAAAACTTGAATTCAAGTTTAGTCTCAAACACTTGTAGCTGGGTAACACTGCAGGAATCACTAATATCTCTGTGAATATCTAATGTGATATAAAAAACAATATATCACGAACATATATTTTAAGCAGTACCTATTGTTTTTTAGGACTCCTAGGGTCTCCTTCTCTCAACAGTTTCTCTAATTGGCTAAATCTTTGCAAATACCTTATTTACTTGGTATAGACCTGTAGACCAAGATGAAAAAATGTTTTGTATATGGGGAAAATGCATATTTCTATTGTTGTCTTTTTTTGCAAGTGAGGAATAATTTGACAATATAAAAGAAATATAGTCATACTTGTTTTTTTGAAAAACAATCACTTGATATCTTCAGGAAGTGGTATGGTGAAGAAAGGAAAGAACATAAGATTGTAAGCAGAAGGTCTAGGGTGAAATCTTGATTCTATTCCTAATGTGTTATTTAATTTTGCAAAATTATTTATGTTCACAGGAACTCAATTTATTCATCAAAAGATAATTGACCTAAATAACTCTTATCTAAATTTTAAATTTTAAATAAGTTTTAAATTTGTAGTTAAGGGAAATATTCCATAGATAATTTTTAAACATTTTTACAAAGTAATAAGAATGATTCTAATACCTCATAAAGTCAAATGGACGCTCTCCAATCCTAATCATACTTCCTCTATCAATTGAATGTCACATTATCCATAGCTTTTCCAAACATTTTCATTCGTCATTAAACTTTTCTTATCATTCTTTTCCCCCATGCTTTCAAATGAAAATTTTGCTTAATATTTAGCAGAAAATAAAACGGAGGCCATTTTTTTCTCCCATTCTTTATCATCTCAAATCACCGAAAGGCCTTCTACAATTATTTCCTCTTTCACCCTGGTTCATATGAAGAAGTGTCCTTACTCCTTATCAAGGACCCACTCATTCATCTGGAAAAGTAATCTATTTGAACTCAATCTTCTCCCAATTGTCATCCTCAACTCCAATTCTAAGTCCATTGGCAAGAAACTCTCTCTATATTAATGGAGATTGATGCTTCATGCTTGGATGAGAAGCAGAATGGAGTAGACAAGTGTAGAAGAGAGCTCCAGACTCTTCAGTATGTTCTAGGTCCTATTTGAATTATTGGGTCTAATCAAACTTTTGGGACTTTTAAGTAATTCTGGTTTTCAAGTTCCAGAGAGAAGATAGTTAATGACAATCCCATTACAGCTTGCTGACAGAAAACAAACAAACAAACAAACAAACAAACAAACCTGTAGTTAAGAAGTCAACAGAAGAGATTAGAAGTCTGCAAAATAGCCATATTCCCAGGTTGCTCTATTAGAGTTTTCAGGAAGCTTTCTCTTGAACAAGATCTGGGACATCTTTTCTTTGTCAAGTTGTATTAACCTCACTTCCAATAGATGAGGTCTTTCTCTATCCAACATATATTCCTGTTTTCATGTAGGCATATTTTCTCTGGTTCCTGTTTTGCTGTGGTTGGGGTAGATGATTCTTTGACTAATTACTATGTATGTTCATTGTGTAGTCTTATTTGGGAGAAAAGGGTTCAAACCTTGGAAATAAAGCCTAAGTTTCTGTTTGCCCTAATAATTAAACAGCAATCAGAAGTCAATGTAAATCCCATAATTGAAAAATATTTAAAGGAATATGTTGGATGCTCAGATTTCCACCTGACATATATTTGACTGAAATGTAATCTAGCTAGACTACAGTGCAACATCAAAAAACACACCATGGCCCTATGTTTTAAGATAACTATCATTTTATTTTTGAGGGATGGCAATAGCTTTAAAATGAAATCTCACAGATCAATTTCTTTCTTTCTAATACACAGTGAAGTATTAACTGATTTTGTTGTTAGAACTAGTTACCTCAGTGACAAATGAGCAGTGGTCTGGAGAAGGAAGCTGATGTCAATAGAAATAATGAAAATGTTTAAACAGCATATGATGGAGTGGTAATGATGATGGATCTGAGGCTTTTCAAGAATCACAAAGTTCTCTGTGGCTTAAGTTGACTAGCCTTTAGCATTTAAAAAATTAAATTTTTTAGCATAAAAAACTATCTTTAACATTAAAAAAAGACATGAGAAAGGAAAAAAATAATGTGAAAATTGTAGGCTTTGTTCTGATTTGAAACTGCATTAGTTCTTTCTCAGATGTGTATAGCATTTTCTTTTGGAATAGTCTTGGAACATTGTATTGTTGAGAAAAACTAAGTAAGTTACACTTGATCATCATAAATTACTGTTACTAAAAACAATATTCTCCTGGTTCTATAAGCTTCATCCAGCATTGATTCATGTGACTCTTTCCAGTTTATTTTTTTCTGAAATCCACCTGCTCCTCATTTTTTATACACAATAGTTTTTCATTACATCCATATATCACAACTTGTTCAGCCATATCCCAATGGGACATTGCCTAAATTTCTAATATTTGCCATCAATAAAGGAATTGATATATATGCACATATCTACATATGTATATATTTCTGTATACACACACACACACACTACACACACACACACACACACACACATATATATATGTGTGTATATATGTATATATACATATATATATATATATATATATGTAAACTTGAAGATCCTTTTTCTTTTTTTATAATCTTTCAGATACAGATCTAATTGATATCGTTGGATCAAAACCAGATCTACATATGGTTTCATAGTCTTTTTGAAATACTTCCAAATTGCTCTTTAAAAAGTTTGGATGAGTTGACTATTCCATCAATAATAATAAATGTCCCAATTTTCTTTTTTTCTTCTTCTTTTTAAATAATTATAACTTTTTATTGGCAGAACCCATGCCTGGGTAATTTTTACAACATTATCCCTTGCTCTCACTTCTGTTTCAACTCCCCCCTCCTTCACCTCTCCCCCCAGATGGCAAGCGATTCTATACATCTTAAATATGTCACAGTATATCCTAGATACAATATATGTGTGCAGAACCGAACACAGGAAGAATTGGATTCAGAAGGTAAAAATAACCCAGGAAGAAAAACAAAAATGCAAACAGTTTACATTCATTTCCCAGTGTTCTTTCTTTGTTCCCAGCTGCTTCTGTCCATCATTGATCAATTGAAACTGAGTTAGATCTTCTCTTTGTCGAAGAAATCCACTTCCATTAGAATACATCCTCATACAGTATCGTTTTTGAGGCATATAATGATCTCGTGGTTCTGCTCATTTCACTTAGCATCAATTCATGTAAGTTTCTCCAATCCTCTCTGTATTCATCCTGCTAGTCATTTTTTACAGAACATAAATGTCCCAATTTTCAACATGTTCTGTAACATTTATCATTTTACTTTTCTGTTATATTAACCAATCTGGTAGGTATGTGGAGATACCTCAGAGACATTTTAATCTGCAAATCTCCAATCAATAGTGGTTTAGAGCATTAAAAAAAAAAAACTAACTAACTATATGTTTAATTTATTGATCTGAAAACACACTGTTTACATAATTTCAAAATTTATCATTGGGAGAATGACTCATATTATTTTACATTTGACTCAAATCTCTATTTATTTGAAAAAGTCAGTCCTATACCAAAAATATTTGCAGAAAAATAATTTCCCACCTTTTTGCTTTGCTTGTAATTTGAGTTGTATTGGCTTTGTTTATGAAAAATCCTTTTAATATAATGTATTCAAAATGATTCATTTTGCATTTTTCATCCTTGGGCATAAATTCATTCTTTTCCTATAGATTTGATAACTAAAATACTCTTTGCTCTCTCAATCTGTTTATGGTATTGCACTTTATGTCTAAATCATGTACCCATTTCCAGGCTATCTTAATACAGGGTGTGACATGTTGGTCAATATCTGGTTCCTGCCATACTATTCTTCAAGTTCTCAGCTGTGTTTTTTTTTCCAAAATAATGAGTTCTTATCTCAGTAGCTGGCATTTTGGGGTTCATCAAACAGTAAATTACTATAGCCATTTACTAATGTGTCTTCTGTACCTAATCTATTCAATTGATTCACCAATTTGTGTCTTACCAGTACTAAATGGTTTGATAATTATCATTTTATATTATAGTTTTGCATGTGTTATAGTTAGGTTACCTTCCATTGGATTCTTTTCATTTGTTCTTTAAGATAAAATTTAGCTATTTTTTCTAGTTCTATAAAATAATATTTTGGATGTTTAATTGGTAGGGCATTGAATAAGTAAATTAATTTTGGTAGAATTATAATTTTTATTATAATTCCTCAGGCTACAAAAGGATAATTGATATTGTTTCCAATTATTTAGACCTAAATTTATTTGTGTGAAAAGTGTTTTGTAATTGTGCTTATATTGTTCATGAGTTTGTCTTGCCAAGGAGACTCCCAAATATTTCATGTTGAGTACAATGATTTTAAATTGAATCAAATAAGCTAAATAATTTGATTAATTTTATTTTATTTCAATGGAATTGTTGAAGAGCTTTGTTACTCTGAAATAAAAACACTGATGCTTTATGTGTTTATTTTATATCCTGGGACTTTGCTTAAATTGTTAATTAATTTGAAAAGTATTTTTTTTTAAGTTAAATTTATTTTACTACATAGTATTAAGTATACCATCATATAATATGCCAAGAATGATAATTTTGTCTCCTTACTGCCTACTCTAAGTCATTCCATTTCTTTTCCTTCTCATTTCTAAAGCTTATTTTTTTTTCATAAATATTGAATAATAATGGTGACAATGGGCATCAAGTTTCAAGCCTGATCTTATTGGGATGGCTTCTAGTTTCCCATTACAGATAATGCTTGCTGATAGTTTTATATACTACTTATCATTTAAAGAAAAATTCTGTTCTTTAGTATTTTTAAAAGAAATGGGTCCTCTATATTTTCAAATGATTTTTCTGCATCTATTTACATAATTATGACTTCTGTTCATTTTGTTATTAATATGATCCATTGTAGTGATGGTTTTTCTAATAATGAACCACATCTGCATTGCTAGTAAAAATTCTGCCTCATCATAGTGTAATTTTCTAGTGCTAAATTCTTCTAAATCTATCTGTTAATGTTTCATGGAAAAAGTTTTGCATTAAAATTCATTATTGAAATTGTTTTATAATTCTCTTTCACTGTTTTGACTCTTCCTAATTTAGATACCATTATCATATTTGTGTCATTAAAGAATTTGGTAGGACTTCTTTGCCTATTTTTTCCAAATACTTTACATAATTGAAATTAATTGCTCTTTAAATTTTTGGTAAAATTCACTTGTAAATCTATCTATTCCTAGACTTTTTTTTCATATTCATCCATTTCACTTAGGTAGTCAGCTTAATGGGCAAAATAGCTCCTAATTATTGCTTTATTTTTCCATTCCTTGGTGGGGAACAAACTTTTTAAATTTTTGATATTGGTAATTTTTATTTCTTTATCCTTTTTAAAATCACATTAGCCAAAGTGTAGCTTTATTTATGACTTCCAAAGTTTTCTTACTTTCAGTTTTATTACTATCTCCTTGGATTTTCAGAATTTTAAAATTGATGTCTAATTTAGGATTTTTAATTTGATTTTTCTATCTCTTTTAATAACATGTTAAATTCATAGATCTTTTTCTGTTTTATTCATGTAAGCATTTAGAGTTATAAAACTTCCCCTAAAAATTAGTTTGACTGAATCCTATAGATTTGGTATGTTGTCTTGTTATTTCATTTCCTTTGATGGATTTACTGATTGTGTCTATGATTTGTTTTTTGACCCACTCATTCTTTACCATTTGATTTTTTATTTTCTAATTGATTTAGGCCTATTATCATGTCCCTTTATTGCACATAATTTTATTTCATTGTGATCTGAACATGATGAATGTAATACTTTTGCCTTTCTGCATTTGGTTGTGAAGTTTTAATGCCCTAATATATTGTTAGATATTGTGTGGTTGGCATGTACTATTGAATAAAAAGTACAATCCTTTCTATCACCATTCAATTTTCTCCTAATGTCTATCATATTCGAATTTTCTAAAATTAAGTTCACCTCCTTAAATTTTTTTATGTATTTTGTAGTTATATTTAACCACTTCCGAGATGGGGATGTTAAGATCCATTTCTAATGTAATTTTGTTGTATTTTTCACGTAGTAACATACTTCATTTTTCCTCTATAAATTTGAATGCTATACTTTTTGGTGAATAGATATTTAGTACTGGTATTACTTTATTTTCTATGGTATTAGAAATTCTAAGAAACAAATAAAAGACATCAAAATTAGTTAATTATTCAGAACATATAGAATAGGCTAGTAGTATAAATATTTAAAGATTTCCAAAATTAAAGTTTTAGTGAGATCAAAAATGTTTTCATATCATGAATAAATATTTTAGATTTTATTTAATTTTACCTTTATCTCCTTTCAAGTGTCTATTTTTCATGTTTCAATATGTAACATATTACCACTAGTGCATGAATATAATTTGTAAATAAACATCTTTTAATAATTGTGCAAAATAATTGTATAAATATGTATGAATATATTGTGTTTAATATATATTTCTATCATCTTTAAAATATATTGGACTACTTACTATTCAGGGGCATGGGTGGAAAAAGGGAGAAGAAATTGGAAAACAATCTTTTGCAAGAGTTAATGTTGAAGAATTATCCATGCATATGATTTGAAAAATAAAAAGTTTTAATAAAACAAAAGAAAAATTTACCCACTATTTCTAGTCTACCCCAAACTTCCAAAGTAATACACAATGAAGATCTATATTTGTAAATCTATTATATTCAAGGTATCAAAGATGCTAAATGAGATTTTTAATCTAATTGGAACAATGGAGAAATGTTGGACTTATAATCACAAAAATCTAAGCTTTAATTTTGCTGAAGGCACTTGTTGGCCATGCAACTCTGGGCAAAGCATTTTAATTTTCTCATCTTCATTTTCCTCAACCCTAAAGTGAGGGGAAATAATACCACACACACAGCTGTTATAAAAATTAAATATCTAACAGCACATTGTGAAGTGATTTACAAAATAATAATATGTAAATTTTGGAACATAACATTGAAAAGACATTCTTATATGTATCTTCCTTATTTTGTTATTGAATAGAAGATTGCTGATTCCTTTGACAATTTAATTTTTCTTCAAGGAAATTTTTTTTTAAATTCAAAGTAAGCTCCTGTCTATAAAATCCTAAGACCAGAGGTAGCTTCACAGTCTTCACAGCCAAAGGACAGCAAGGTGGGCTAATGGATGGCAATAAATATGCCAAGTAAGATGAAAGGTGATGTGATTTTTTTTTGGGAGGGGTTAGTTCTGTACCAACCCAGACTCTGCCTATATTCTAAGAACCTTGTGTACAGGAAAATACTAATGGAGGCTTCAGGCTCAAATTCTGATTTCCTCCTGCCTGAGGGTTCTGAATCAATGAGAAGGTTCTGGGATAGCATGAAGATTTCCTTTTTTCCCCTTTCACCCTTCAATGACCATGGAGGTTGAGAAATTAAGCTTCATTAGCCAAGCCCCAGTGAGAACCATTGCCATGAATCTGTTTTTTTCATTCCACTTTAATAGTTTTAAATTTTCTAGTTAAATATAAAATTAGTTCTTAGCATTTGCTTTTATAACATTTTGACTTTGTGATATGATAATCAAAAACTTTATTGCCAAATCCGTATTTCACTACAACTTCTTCCAACTTAGCACCAGCTTTGAATCTCATAATACAGGACAATAGACTGGCTAAAATCACATGTATTTAGAAGTTCCTATAATTGATATAATATATACTCTACAAATAAAATAAAATAAAATTCACTTGGTTCTGTAGGTGATTCATAATTATTTTATCTTGTTTTGTATATTTTATTTTTAGCTTAATTTGTCTATTACTATGATGATCCTCTAAAACACAGGTCCCCTGAGGCATAGGCCAATCTTGTTATCTTTGAAAGTAAATAATAGTACACTATGAGCATTGTTACATTGGTAGGAGAAATAAGGGACTTTTTTTCTTGGATTCCAGTCCTTGAATATCTCTGATTGCATATGTGTCACATTTGCAAGATGTGAAATCTTCCCCAATGATTTTATGAAAAAATATTACCTACTGTTCACATATATCTGACTCAATAATACCACTTCATTAAATTTGTAATTTTTAGAAATTAATGAGTATATGGCATACTTAATTTTGTCTCCCTCAAGTCACTGGAGAAATTCTGATTTCCTAGCATAATATCAGTAAACAAAATATGAGGAAATACAAATGCATCCAGGTTCCTGGATCTGGTAGAAAATAGCTTCTATACATTCTTTCCCTGAACTGAAAAAAATGATTTTCTAAGGATATTATAAAGTCTTCTCAAACTATCTAATACATATGTGTCTTCTGTCTATTAACATATTTAAAAGGTCCAGAAAATTAACATGTAAAATAGATAGTTTGTTAATTATGTGAGGAGCATTAATTATCAATCCAAGGACTGAAAAAAAAGCTTCCTGAAGAACATAAAACTTGAGCTGAGTCTTGAAGAGAACTAAGAATCCTAAGAAATAGAAGTAAGAAGGGGAAACAGTCAAGATAATGGGATAGTCAATGCAGAGACATGAAGATGGGAGGTAGTGTCACATATGAGGAGGGACCAAAAGAATAGTATTATTAAGTTGTAAACAGAAAAGTAAACATTAACACAGGGCTTCACGTTATTAGAAAATATTGAGGTCCATGAGCACTTTTCATCTGATTTGCATCTGGAGAAGCTCCTAATTCTCCTAAAAGGATATTCTCTTTTATTAGAATGTGTGCTCTTTGAGAGCAGAAGCTTTATTGTTTCTCGATATCTATCAATGGATAGCATTGTAATCTGTGCACATAAAATGGTTAATACATTTTTTTAATTAAAAAAGGCAGCTCGCAAAACATTAGTAGTAAAGGTATTTCTATATCAACCAAAGTCATTATCTAAACAAGTATATTTTTAATCCCTCTAAAATTCATTTTCATTATGAAAATTCATTCTGGTTTTTCTATTGGAAAAATTCAGTTTGTTTTTTTGTTAAAGGTTTTCTTAGAGTGAACCATATCTGTGTAGGTTAGTGATTCATAAAAAAAAAAAAAAAAAACAAGAGCAACAACAAAATAATGTTTAAAGAGATGGTGGGTTTCTGTAAGACAGATAAACTAAAGAACCAAGACTATATTATTCGTGTTTGGAATACAGAAACAACGATATACATTTTAATTTTATGTTCACTTTGCTTTAAATTTTTCTTTGCATTTTATCATTTAAATCATTGCATGAATAGAACAATCCATTATGTTGTATTACTTCATTCCTTTTGTGATGAGGAATATCCCAGGCATAGTGTTATCTGCTATAACCTAACTAAACTGGTCATTATTTATCAGAATTTGACTCTTGACAGGACTGAGGTAGATACAAATGGTCTTGATTTTACTAGGCAAAGCTATGAAGGGTTTGGGCAGCAGTGACTGCAGATATTCCTCAAAGACAAACTGCATTTGTTCACGGTGTTAGAAACAATTGATCCCATGTGGGTCTTTTTGCTCAGAAATAGAGAGATCACAATAACCAATAGCACAGGTTTTTTTGTTTTGTTTTTTTGGTGGGGAAAAAAGAGCAAGAGACAGAGAGAAGAAGGGAAAAAAAATATGTGTGCTGTATATCCTCCTGGTACTCAAAACCAATGTCAGACACTACCATATATGTTGCTTGGAAAAATAACCATAAAAAAATCTGTAAGTTAAGATCCAATGAAGATCCTTTTCCTCCTGATTAGATAACTACTTCTGTGAAATGATAGACTTAACAGTTCTTTCATTCACCTCATTTTATGCAATAGATATTTTCCAAGGAAAGAAGTATTTTCAATTTTTTCTTAATTACATAAAACCTTCACTAACATAATTTTGAATTAATTTGAAAATTAATTGTAAAGAATACTTAAACATATTAATTAGAGAAATGTAAATTAAGACAACTCCAACACAGATTGGACACACCTCTCAGATTGGCTAGAATGACAAGGAAAAATAATGCGGAATGTTGGAGGGGATGTGGGAAAACTGGGACACTGATACATTGTTGGTGGAATTGTGAATACATTCAGCCATTATGTAGAGCAATTTGGAACTATGCTCAAAAATTTATCAAACTGTGCATACCCTTTGATCCAGGAGTGCTACTATGGGGATTATACCCCAAAGAGATTTTAAGAAAGGGACCTGTATGTGCAAGAATGTGTGTGGCAGCCCTCTTTGTAGTGGCTAGAAACTGGAAACTGAGTGGATGCCCATCAATTGGAGAATGGCTAAATAAATTGTGGTATATGATGGAATATTATTGTTCTGTAAAAAATGACCAGTAGGATGATTTCAGAAAGGCCTGGAGAGACTTACATGAACTGATGCTCAATGAAATGATTAGGAGGAAAAGATCATTATATACTTCAACAACAGTACTATATGATGATCAATTCTGATGGCCATGGCCATCTCCAGAAATGAGATGAACCAAATAAGTTCCAATAGAACAGTAATGAACTGAACCAGCTATACCCAGTAAAAGAACTCTGGGAGATGACTATGAACTACTACATAGAACTCCCAATCCCTCTATTTTTGTCCACCTGCATTTTTTATTTCCTTCACAGGCTAATTGTACACTATTTCAAAGTCCGATTCTTTTTGCACAGCAAAATAACTGGATATGTATACATATATTGTATTTAACTTATACTTTAAAATATTTAGCATGTATTGGTCAACCTGTCATCTTGGGGAAGGGATAGGGGCAAAGAAGGGGAAAAGTTGGAACAAAAGGTTTTGCAATTGTCAATGCTGAAAAATTACTCATGCATATATCTTGTAAATAAAAAGCTATAATAAAAAAAAAGAAAAGAAGAAAAAATAATACTTAAAAATTGTAAAGAATATTTTTAAGACATGATATGTTTGGCTTTTGTACTATTCAAGACCTTTTAGAAGGCAATAGAAATAATACTGATTTTGTAATCAACAAACCTGGTTTAAATCTCATCTCTATTGTTTGCTTTTGCTCTTACCTTGGACAGTCAATTAATGAAAAATATTTTTATTCAGTTTTCCATAAGTGCCAGTCACTGTTATGTAATGGGATATGAATTCAAAGGACTCAACAAGCACTGTCCTCAAGAAGCCTACATTTTAATAATGGAAGAAACAAATTGAGGTATGTGCAGCATAAATATGAGGCAGCTAAGATGCACAGTGGATAAAAGGACTGGGCCTGGGATCCATAAGATTCATTTTTGTGAATTCAAATCTAGCTTCAGATATTTCCTAGCTATATGATCCTAGGCAAGTCACTTAATCAAGTTTCCCTCAGTTTTCTCAATAAAATAAAAAAAAGGTTATAAATAATAGGGAAGCAGACAACAGAAAAACAACAGATAGCATAACTATAAAGTAAATTATTGCAAATTATTCAAAATAGTTAAATATATGGCAGTTCGGCAAAGAGAATGCTGAAACAAGATGTTTGAGCTCCACCTTTAAACAAAGGAGGAAATCTAAGAAATTGAAGTATGGAGAGAATACATTTCTGGCCTCCTTAGTCCTGAGTTTCCTCATTTGTAAAATGATGGGTTTGTGCTAGATGGTCTCAAAGATCAGATACAGTCTTAGAATTTAAAAAAAAATGCATGTGACAACTGATATTTACTTTTAGTTCAATAATCAGTGTGAAAATGCAATGTCAAAATAATTTCTCTGATCAATAGTGATTTAGAGCACATTTTCATATGACCAGTAATGCTTTCAATTTCTTCATTTGAAAATTGTCTCTTCTTAACCTTTAACCATTTATCAATTGGAGAATGGCTTGAATTCTTATAAATTTTAGTCAGTTCTCTATATATTTTAGAAATGAGGCCTTTAGCAGAACCATTGACTATGAAAAAAATTTATTTCTTCCCTTCTAATTTTGTTTTCATTGGTTTTGTGTGTACAAAACTTTTTAGCTTAATATAATCAAGATTATTTATTGTGTCTTCAATAATGTACTCCAGTTCTTCTTTGGCCACAAATTCCTTCCTTCTCTACTAATATGAAAGGTAAACTATCCTATGTTCTTCTAATTTGCTTATAATATCATTATGTTTAGATCATGAGCCCATTTTGACATTATTTTGGTATAGTGTTAGGTGTGGGTAAATTACTAGTATCTGCCATATTAATTTCCAATTTTCCCAGCAGTTTTTGTCAAATAGTGAGTTCTTATCCCAAATACCGGGGTCTTGGGGTTTATCAAACACTCGAAAACTGTAGTCATTATTTTATCCTGTGAACTATTCCACTGATCAACTGCTCTATTTCTTAGCCAGTAACAAATGGTTTAGATGACTGCTGATTTATAATATAGTTTTATGTCTGGCACATCTAGCCTACCATCATTTGCATTTATTATTAATTACTTTGAATTTCTTAACTTTTTATTTTTCCATATAAACTTTGTTATTTTTTTTCTAAGTTTGTGAAGTAATTTCTTGGGAGTTTGATTGGTATGGCACTGAATAAGTAGATTAATTTGGAAAGTATTGTCATTTTATTATTGGTATATTATATTATTTATTATAACTCAGTGTATTCATGAGCCCTTGATAATTTTCCAATTGATTAGAACTTACTTTAATTGTGTGCATAGTGTTTTGTAGTTGTATTCAAATAGTTCCTGACTTGCCTTCAAGAATTTGCCTTCACAGATTTGTGTCTCTTTTGGTGACAGGTGATTCTTTCAATGGCCATTTTGCCCTTTTGTTCTAAGCATTTTCCTTGATGATTTCCAGAAAGATGATGTCTAGACTTTTTTTCATCATGATTTTCAGGAAATATAATAATTCTTAGATTGTCTCTTACATCTGTTTTTAAGATCAGTTGTTTTTCCAATAAGTTATTTTACATTTTCTTCTATTTTTTTTTCCATTTTGGGTTTTTTTTTTTTTTTTGATTGATTCTTTAAGTCTTATTGAGTCATTCACTTCCATTTGTTTAGTTCAAATTTTTAACGAATTATTTACTTCAATTAGCTTTTTTATTTCCTTTTGTATTTGGCCAATTATACTTTTAAATGAGGTGTTTTATTCATGCATTTTTTTTTCTCCTTTCACAAATTCTGTTTTTTTTTTTTCAATGAATTGGGGTTTTTTGCACATCTATTTTGTAAGGAGTTTTTTTTTTTTTGCCTTTCCTATTTTGTCAAATCTATTTTGCAAGTACTTACATTTTTTTTCATTTCATCAAATCTATTTTAAGGAGTCTTTTTTCACATAATTTTTGTTTTTCCTTTTCCAAACCTTCTTACCATGTTCTTAATTCCTTTCCCTAATTTTCTTCTAAGTATCTTTTAAGGTCCTTTTTGAATTCATCCAACAGAGCCTTATGAAATGGAAACCAAATCATATCACCCTTTTGCACTTTATTTTTAGCATCCTTAGTGTTTGAGGTCAGTTCTTCTCTTTTTCAATAAAAGTTGTCTATGCTCATAGTTCATTTTTACATTCTTGCTCTTTTTTTTTTTTTTTAAAGCTTGAGGTCTGCTCTTAAGATAAAAGGATGATAGTCATTTTAGTTTGTGCTCAGACCAATGCTGCTGATTCTGGTGCTGGGTAGACGTGGTCTGGTCCCATATGTTTTTTCTGGGGTTTAGAAGCTCACTATTTGCCTTTTGTATTTGCTAATTCTGTTCAGCTAATCTGCTGAACCACTAGCTTGTAACCAAGACAGAGTAGCCTAAGAGCCTTGCAGAAGATTCCCAGGTTCACAATGCTGCAGTGCCTTAGCGACCTGTCCTGGCTCCCTGTACTCAGCAGCCTCTCCACTTGCCTGATTGAAACAGACCTTTTCTGAAGTTTTTCCAAAGTATCTTCTAGACATTTGTTTTATTCCCAATATATTTGGGTTCTGTCACTCCAAAATCAGTTTAGAGGCTTGATCTTGTGTTAATCTGAGGGATATGAGGAGAAGCTCAGTTACAGACATGTCTACTCTCTGACATCTTGGCCCTATCCCCTCTTCTTCTTCTTTTTTTTAAATAACTTTTTATTGACAGAACCCATACCAGGGTAATTTTTTTACAACATTATCCCTTGCACTCACTTCTGTTCCGATTTTTCCCCTCCCTCCCTCCACCCCCTCCCCCAGTGGCAAGCAGTCCTATAGATGTTAAATAGGTTACAGTATATCCTAGATATAATATATGTGTGCAGAATCAAACAGTTCTCTTGTTGCACAGGGAGAATTGGATTCAGAAAGTATAAATAACTGGGAAGAAAACAAAAATACAAGCAGTTTATGTTCATTTCCCAGTGTTCTTTCTTTGGGTGTAGCTGCTTCTGTCCATCCTTGATCAATTGAAACTGAGTTAGATCTCTTTGTCAAAGAAATCCACTTCCATCAGAATACATCCTCATACAGTATCATTGTTGAGGTATATAATAATTTCCTGGTTCTGCTTATTTCACTTAGCATCAGTTCATGTAAGTCTCGCCAATCCTCTCTGTATTCATCCTGCTGGTCATTTCTTACAGAACAATAATATTCCATAACATTCATATGCCAAAACTTACTCAACCATTCTCCAATTGATGGGCATCCATTCATTTTCCAGCTTCTAGCCACTACAAACAGGGCTGCCATAAACATTTTGGCACATACAGGTCCCTTTCCCTTCTTTAGTATCTCTTTGGGGTATAAGCCCAGTAGAAACATTGCTGGATCAAAGGGTATGCACAGTTTGGTAACTTTTTTGGTATGGTTCCAAATTGTTCTCCAGAATGGCTGGATGTAGCTGTCCCCTCTTCTGATGTATTTTTTAAAATAATATTATGCCTCATTTCACCAAAACATCCAAAAGAGTGTACAAACAGTAATAGTTTCTAAAAATCTGACATGGTAACAGTTGCTTTCTTTCTACAATACCTACTCAATGGTGCCCATTCTTAGATCAGTGTAGAATGCATCACTTTACATCCTTGAGATCTCAGTTAGTGTGGTCAGCAGGATATTGATTCTATATCTTATTTCAGTTGAAAAGTAGACTGGGAAAAGTTTGTCCACAACATCATCAGTGTATTTGACAACTTATGAAAGTATTGTTTCTACAAACCTCATCCCCCATTCAAATAATTTTTTCATAAGTACTTCAAAGCTGGAAACAATTCTTAGAAAACAATATCTTGATCAGTAAAGTATAAACTGAGCAGATGCAGAAAAATTTGGCAACCCCTAATTCACAGAAGGTTAGAACATTTGGGGGCAGGGGGCAGGGGGAGTGCATAATAAATTGTGCACATAATTGTGGAAAGAATGCAACAGTTCCGGGAGCTAAAAGTATCACTGCTAAAATATAAGCTGACTGTCACAGCTGTGCACAATGTACTGGGAGTGAAATAAATCAAACGTGGTGGTCTTTTTAAAAGGCTTATGGTGTGTCAGGGTAGTAGTTTTCATATGCTTTCACAGGAAAATGATAGTAGTAGTACTATGAGGATAGAATTAGATATGGAGTGAGGTGAGGAAGGGAAAATAATAAAGAGTGACTTTGAATTTAATACCCCACATAACTATGAAATATGGAAATTGACAGGATAGATGAGGTTTTAGGATACTGTAATGCAATCTATTTTATACATGCTAAACTTGAAGTAATGAGAGTTCAGAACATCCAGATAGAGATGTCCAGTCAGCAAATTATTAAAATATAAATGTATCACTTGAAGAGAACCTAGAGCTATCTAGTGCAATCTGCTGCATTTTGCAGTTGAGAATACTAAAGCTTAGAGAAGACATATAATATATACAAAACTTCATAGATAGCAAGTAGCAATATGCCATCTGAACACAAGTCTTTTGATGACAAATCCAGGATAGGGATGATGGTAGGAAGAAAGACAGAGAGTTTGAATTCTATACCAATGTATAGAAAAGAAAATGATGCTAGTGATATAAATAACTGAAGACTAATCTCAAAATCAATTTTAAAAATATTAATATAAAATTTCATTGGTGAATAGATCAATAGTTAGTCTAGGAGAAAATACAGCAAAATCTTTGACCTGGAAGGAATGTATAATAGTAAGTCTCTAAAAAAAAAAAAAAAAAAAAAAAAAAAAGCCCTGAAATTTAAAATGAGGAATGGCAAAAAGGTGTAGAAATATTTTAATGCTTTGGGTATCCTATACTATGCTTGATTCATATAGATGACTTCTGCTCATGGCCTTGCTACCTTTACAATTTCCTTAAATTCCCTTTAAAGGGGGGAATTAGGAAGAAAATGCATTGGGATTTATTGCTTTAAGGTATATATACCCACAGGAATTATAATTTAAAAAAAAAGGTGGCAGGAAAGGATGGGCTATAAATGAAGATAAGTAATGTACTGTAGCAGAAGGTAGTATTTCATTGTAAAATGTAAAGTACTACTAAGAAAAGTTGAACTACTGAGAACATACTGGCCTAGGATGGTACAGTATAAAGCAATCCATTTGAGACTACATCACAGGATTATACAGACAATTAATCTGAGAGGCAGATGAGTAGATAACCTACTTTTGTATATGGAATTCCATACAGTAATAAAATCACAATTATAAACTTCTATACCTCAAAATAAATACTTAAAAATTGATTCCAAATTCAAGGAAAATAATTTTGATCTTGGTTTTATTGCAAAGGGCACAAACTGACATCACATTCTATCATTTCCAGAAGCATATATCTTTAAAATCTAAAGAGAAATTTTATTACTTCATGGATTTAGAACTATAAAGGATAGCAAAGGGCATCTAATACAAACCTGTTCATTTGCAAAATAATAATAAAATGAGAGTTAGAAATATAAGTTGGGGGCTGAACCATGATGGCCGAGAGAAGCCAGGAAGTTGCCAATTCATTGCCCAGTTTCCTTCAGAAACAATATTAAAAACAGCCTCTAGATATGTTATGGAGTAATAAAACCCACAAAAAGATGGACTGAAATAATTTTTCAAGCTTCAGATAAAATAGGACTTCAGGAAAAGTCTGTCACAGTAAAGACAATGTCCAGTCAAGTCATCAGGAAGCTCTTCACCACAGAACACATAAGGAACCAAGGTTGTTTGATTTCAAATCAATAGACCGGAGGCTGAGTAGGTAAGTTGTGAGGCCTCCAGTCTCATCACAAGACAGAATTTGCAAGTTTTGGAATCCCAGCACAATAGGCATGACTAAAGCAAGTCACCCCAGTGCAATGGGTAAGCCAAAGGCACTTGAAGCCTCAGGGGTAAGGTGAGGGGAAATCAGTGACCAGGCTTCTCGATCCCAGCATAAGTTGCTTAAAAGATGTCCCCGAGCTGCAAGAACAGATTTCAACTTTAAATATCACAAAATGGGATAATAAAGGAGTAAGAAACAGAAGCCCTGTCACCCTTGAAAGGTACTATGACAAACTTTTCTATTGTCATTTCATTGTGTCATTGTGTCAATAACATTGTAAATTCAGAAGAAGATAACAATGACACAATGCTTAAATGCAAAGCCTCAAAGAGAAATATGAATTGGTCTCAAGACCAAAAAGTCCTCTTGGAAAAGCTCAAAAAGATTTTTTTTTTTAAAAAATGAAGAGGTAAAAGAAAAATTGGCGATATAAATGAGAGTTATGTAGGAGAATTACCAAAAAAAAAAAAAAAGTCAGCAGCCTGGAATGTAAAATATAAAAATGGACTGAAAAAAAAAAACCTAATTCAAAGACATAACTGGTCAAATGGGAAAGGCAGAACAAAAGCTAATCAAAAGAAATAATTCATTATAAAATTGAATTGGGCAAATAGAATCTAATGATTCTATAAGACATCAATAATTAGTCAAACAAATCAAAAGAATGAAAAAATAGGGAAAAAAATGTAAAATGCCTTATTGGAAAACAAAGCCCTGAAAGTAGCTCCAAAAGAGACAATTTAGGAATTTTAAACTACCTGAAAGCCATGAACAAAAAAGAACCCAGACAGTATCTTTCAAGAAATTATCAAGAAAAACCAACTTAATATCCTAGAAACAAAGAGTAAAATACTCATTGAAAGAATCCACTCATCAATACCTGAAAGATCCTAAAATAAAAGCATCACAGAATATTTCACTCAATTTCCAGAATTGTCATAAAAGGTAGAAAATATTTCAGACAAGCAGAAAGAAACAATATAAATATCAATAAGCTATGGTCAAAATTGCACAGAACCTGATATTTCTTATATCAAAAAAAACTGGCTGTGTTGGAATATGATATTCTGGGAGGTAATGGAGTTTGGATTACAACCATAAATCAACTTCCCAGAAAAAAATTGAAAATTTTGATGGAGGAAGATGACATTCATTAAAATAGGGGACTGAAAACTTTGCTGATGAAAAGACCAGAAAAGAACAGAAAATTTCATCTTCAAATACCAGTCTCAAGTAAAGTAAAAAAGAAAAAAAAAATAAATGTTCTTTAATAAAATTAAACTGCTTACATCCCTACATAGGAATATGATATTTGTAACTCTTAAGATGATGTTGATGTAATGATATAAAAATAAAAGTTGGGATAAAGAATTGTAGGGGCAGAACCAAGATGGCAATGAATGGACAGGTTTTTGAGCTCTTCCTGACTTCCTTCAAATCAACACCAGATCAAGCCTCTGAAGAATTTTTGTAGTGACAGAACCCACAGACGTTTGGGGAGTAACAAATTTCTAGCAGAAGATATTTTGGAAGAACTTCATGAAAGGCATATCTCATTAAGTTAGGGGAAAGGTGGCCAGTGCATGTATAGTGAAGGAACCCAAGGTGGAGAGGCCACCAATTTAGGGGAATCTAGTGCGAAGCTCTTTGCCAAAATAAACATCATTGGATACTCTGCTATGCTTCAGTAGCCCGTGGATCTAGCTATTGGACATTCAATGCAAATACAGAAAACAAATAGTGAGCCCCTGATCTACAGCATAAGAATAGACTTGGTCATGCTTACCCAGCACAGAAAGCAAATCATCAGCACCAACACCAGGGCAGCATGAAGCCTCTGTTACCTGTAGAAGAAGTTTGGGACAATCTACCCTTTGCCTTAAGAGCAGAGTTCAACCTTTGAAAATAAGCAAAAAAGGAATAGAGCCAAGATGGTGAAGAGGACACATATCTTTTTCTAAGCTATTCCATCATTACTTAGACGAAATAGCAAATCCAGCCTCTGAATGAATTCTGCACTGACAGAACACACAGATATTGGGAGTATAACAAGTTACAAACAGAAGATTATTTCAAAGATCCCCAGAAAAAGTCTATTTCAATCAGGCACAGAGGGAGGAGGGCCAAGCACAAGCAGGCCAAGCATAGATGCTAGGGCAGGCAGCACAGATGTGGGGGAGTGTGGGCTCTGCACCAGAGAATCTGTAGGGAGAAATCTACAGCAGTGTTTAGCTACTCTACCCTGGTATAAGCCAGTAGATCAACAGAGAAGTTATGAAACACCCAACAAAAACACAAAAGTTAAATAGAGAACCCCAAACAACAGAATTTCATAGGACATGGCCAAGCCCACCCAGCACCAGCAATGAGTCAACACTGACCTAACACAGCCACTGCCACTTGTAAAGGAAGCTTTGACAACCTCTCTTACCCTAAAAGCAGATCTCAACTTAAAAAAAAAAAAGAACAAAAAAGCAAAAAGAACTCTAACCATAGATACTTTTTGTGGTGAAAAAGAACAAATTTCAAACTCTTATATCACTAAAAAAAGTTCCTCTCCAAATGAAGTTCCAAAGGCTGATATAAATTGGTTCCCATCTCATAAGACTCTCTTTGAAGAAATTAGAAAGGATTTTAAAATAGAGCTAGGGAAAAAATGGGGAAACAAAATGAGAATGTTGCAAGAGAGTTTGGAAAAGGAAACATAGAAATTATCTTAAAAATACTTACAAAATAGATTTAGTGAAATGAAAAAGCATATAACATTTTACAAAATAGATTTGACCATTAAAAAATGGAAAAAGAAAAAGAAAACAACTCCCTGAAAAACAGAATTTATAAAATGGAAAAAGAAAACAACTCCCTGAAAAATAGATTGTGTGAAAGGGGGAAAAAAACATTAATAGAACAAAACAACTCCTTTAAAATCCATTTGACCAAGTATAAAAAGAACTGAAAAAGGCAAATGAAGAAAATAATTCACTAAAAATCAGAAATAAACAAAGGGAAATGAATGACTCAATAAGACATAAGGAATCAATCAAGCAAAACCAAAAAAATGAAAAAAACAACTTACAAGAAAATGTAAAATACTTACTTGGGAAAACAAATGAAATGGGACATAGATGTAGGAGAGACAATCTAAGGATTATTGGATTTCCTAAAAACCATGATGAAAAAATGAACCTGCAAATTATCTTACAGGAAATCATAAAAGAAAACTGCCTGATGTCCTAGAATCAGAAGGTGAAATAGCCCTTGAAAGAATTCACCAATCATTCACTGAAAGAGATGCCAAAATGAAAACTCCAAGAAATATTGTGGCTAAATTTCAGAACTATTGGACTAATGAAAAAATATTACAAGCAGGCAAAAAGAAAACATTCATATATTGAGGAGCCATAATAAGTATTACCCAAGACCTAATAGCTACCACCTTAAAGGATCAAATGGCCTGGAATTTGATATTCCAAAAGGCAAAACATGAAATGCAGCCAAGAATAAACTACCAGCTAAAGTGAGCATTTTCTTTCAGGGAAGAAAATGGACATTCAATGAAACAGATGAATTCTACTTATTTCTAATGAAAAGAACAGAGCAGAATAAAACAAATTGACTTCTTAATATAGAACTCCAAATATAGAAGCATAAAAAGACAAAAAGAAAAGAACTGTTGAAAACTTTATCTCTGTTATGGCCATACATAGAGAATGCAAGCATAATTTGATTTTACTGTTATAGTTATAATGTAAAACAAAACAAACAAACAAACAAAAAAACTAGAGGTGGAAAAGAGATTGTACTAGAAAAACAGGAAAGTGCAAGTAAAATGAGGAAAATTCCAATTTATGAAGAGGCCAAGAAAACCTATTATAATTGAGGGAAAGAGGAAAGGGGAATGTGCATTGTGTGAATCTTACTCTCATCAGATTTGACTCAAAGAGAGAATATTAGAGATATTTGATTTCACAGAGAAACTTTTCTCACTTTACAGGGAAATTGGAAGGGAAAGGAAAAAGAAAAGGGGAGGCTAATAGAAAGGAAAAGAGAAATAGTAGGAAAAAGGTATAAGAAAAGGGGATGGACTATAAAAGTGAAGAGTTCCTTGAGGCAAGTTGAATTCAAAAAGAGGATAGAAAGAAGGATAGGAAAGAAAAAAGCTTAATTTGAGGTCAATAAGATGGTGGGAAATATAGATAATTGTGAATGTAAATGGGGTGATCTCTCCCATAAAAGTGAAGTGGATAGCAGACTGGATTAAAAGCTAGAACCCTGCAATATGTTGTTTACAAAAACACATTTAAAGCACTGATACATACAGAGTAAAGGTAAAAAGCTGGAGCAGAATCTATTATTCTTCTGGCAAAGTAAAAAAGCAGAGGTATCCATAATGATCTCAGATGAAGGAAAAGAAAAAAATACATCTAATTAAAAGAGATAATAAGGAAGAATACCATATTAAAAGGTATCATAGATAATAAAGCAATATCAATACTAAACATACACGCACCAAGTGGTATGAAATCCAAATTCCTAAAGGATAAGTTAAGAGAGCTGCACGACAGAATAAATTGCAAAACTGTAATAGTGGGGGATCTGAAACTTGGTGTCTCAGATCTATACAAATTAAACCACAAAATAAATAAGAAAGAATTTAAGAAAGTAAATAGAATAGTGGGGAAGTTAGGTATGATAGCTCTTTGGATAAAATTGAATGGAGACAGAAAGGAGTATACTTTTTTTTCCTGGCAGTTATTGGAATCTATACAAAAACTGATCATATATCAGGGCATAAAGACCTCAAAATTAAATGAAGAAAGGCAGAAATAGTAAATGCATTTTTTTCAGCTCAAGATGCACTAAAAATTACATTCAATAAAATTGCAGGGGAAAATAGACCAAAAATCAATTGGAACCTAAATAATTGAATAAGAGTGAAATTAATTGGTCTCATGTCAAAGAGTCTTCTTGGAAATGTTTATAAAAGCTTCAAAAGACACGTGGAAGAGGTAGACAAAAATGAGTAAAGAAAGAAAAGGTATGCACGAGAGGTGCAATAGCTTTGAAAAGGCAGGAAAACTTGTCTTAAGAAAACAACTCCTTAATTCCTTAAAAAAAAAAATCTCCTTTTTCCATCTCTATATGGTAAAAGAGATACAAATGATAACTGAAGAAAACCATACATTAAAAATGAGAACAGAGCAAATGGAAGCTAGTGACATTGTGAGACTGCAAAAATCAGTCAAATAAACTAAAAAGAAATGAAAACATGGAAGAAAAAGTGAAATACCACATTGGCAAAACAGCCAACCTGGCAAATAGAATCAAACTGTAATAGTTCATAAAAATTATTGACCTACCTGAAAGCCATGACCAAAAAAGAGCCTGAACAGCATCCAATAAGAGGTCATTAAAGAAAACTTCCCCAATGTTCTAGAAACAGAGGAGGAAATACTTGTTGAAAGAATCCATGTTTCACCTCTGGAAAAAGGACTTGTAAAGTAAACCTCAAGAAACACTGTTGAGAAATTCCACAAGTATAATCTCAAGGAAAAAAAAAAAATCTGCAAGCTGCCAGACAAAAACAATTCAAATATCAAGGAGCAACAGTCAAAACTACCTAGGTCTGGCAGCTTCTACAATAAATGACTGGAGGGCCAGGAATACCATATTTCAGAAGTCAAAGGGCCTCTGTGTACAACAAAGAATTAGCTACTCAGAGAGATTCAGTATTATTTTAGGGAAGACATGGAACTTCAGTGAAGAAAGAGAAAAAGGAAAAGGAAAAAAAAAAAACAACTAAACAGAAAATTTAAACTACAAATACAGGACTAAAAAGAACCATAGAAAGGTAAATAGGGAAAATAATATGTATTTATAATATATATTTAAAGGTTAAACTATTTACATGCCTAGATGAGAAAACAATATCTGCAGTTCTTGAGAACAATATTTGACACTGGGGCAGGCAAAGAAGTGGGGTATCACATGGACTGAAGATGTGGTTGGGAATGGAATAGAATGATGCTATGACATCAAAGAAAAAGACATTAAGGAATGGAAAAAGGACTGTACATGAAAAAGAGGAAAAGGGATTGTATAATGGGCAAATTAGTTCACACCAGAATGCTCAGAAGACATATTATAATGGAGGGAAAGAGAGAGGGGGGTGAGCATTGTCTGAAGCTTGATCTCATCAGTTTTGACTCTAAGAGGAGGTAACGTAATCATTCAATTGGGTATAGAAAAGTATTTAATCCTATAAAGAAATAGGAGGAGAAAGAGTAAAAGTGAGGGACAGGATAGAAGGGAAGGCAGAAACACTAAAAAAGATTAGAGAATGGGGACAGATTGATAGAATACAAGGTAGTGGGTGGGATGGGTATAAAACAAAACACTGGCCTAAGGACAGAGTGGAAAGAGATAACAAAAGTATAGAAAGTGTAGAAAGAAGGAAGGAGGAAAATACTAATCTTTTAATCATAACTCTTAATGTGAATGGTATGAACTCACCCATAAAATGGAAGAAAATAGAATGGATTAATAAAACAGAATCCTCCAATGTCTTGTGTACAAGAAAGATATTTGATACAGAGAGACTCATACAGAGTAAAGGTAAAATTCTGGAACAGAATTTATTATGCTTCAGCTGAGTAAAAAATTAAAAACAGGGCCAGGAATTCTGATATCAGATATCACAAAGTAAAAATAGATCTTATTAAAAGAGACAGATATTTTGAAAAATGGTACCATAAATAATGAAATAATAATAATACTAAATTTGTATGCACCAACTAGTAGAGCAGGCAAATCTCGAAAGAAGACTTCAAGCTAATTACACAAAGAAATAGAGAGGAAAACTAATTTATTGGGGAAATCAATCTTCCCTTCTCAGAATCAGAAATATCTAACCACAAAATAAATATGCAATGAACTAGGGAATTTGATAGGATTCTAGAAAACTGACATATGATAGAAGTTTAGAGAAAATTGAATAGGAACAGAAAAACATGCCCATTTTTCTCGGCAATACATGACAGCAAAACAAAAATTGACCATGTATTAGGGCATAAAACCCTCACAATCAAATGAAAAAGAGAGAAATACTAAATGCTTCCTTTTCAGACCTTAGTGTAATAAATATTATGTTCAATAAAGAGCCAAGAAAAGATACACTAAAGACCAACTAGAAATTAAATAAACTAATTCTAAAAAATGAGTGGGTGAAGCAACAAATCACAGAAACATTCCATAATTCCATCCAAGAAAATGACAATAATGAGAAAACATAACATATCACATAGGATGCAGCCAAATCAGTTCATAGGGGAAATTTTCTACCTCTAAATAGATACATAAATAAAATAAAGTGGCGATCAATGAATTAGATATGTTAACTAAGAAAGCTAGAAAAATTAAACACCTCTAATTAACAACAAATTGAAAACCTCCAATTAAATACCAAACTAGAAATTTTGAAATTCAAAGAAGAGATAAAATAGAAACTAAGGAAACTATCAAATTAATAAACAAAACTAATTGTTGATATGAAAAAAAAAAAAACTAAGAAATTTCATCAGGAAAAGAAAAAAAGGAAATCAACAGCATTAAAAATAAAGGGGTGACTTCAACACCAATGAAAAAAATTTAAGTAAAAATTAGAAATTATTTTGTTTAACTATATGGCAGCAAGTCTGACAATCTTACTGGAATGGGTGAATATTTACAAAAATATAAATTGCCCAGTTTAAAAGAAGAGGAATAAAATGATTAAATAATGTCATTTTAGTAAAAAAATTGAATCAGGATTTAATGAACTCCCTAAACATATCTGCAGGGCAAGTGAATTTGGAAAAATTTAAGAAAAAATATTTCCAATACTGTGTAAACTCTTTGAAAGAATAGGTAGAGTACTGCCAAATTTCTTTTATAAATCAAATATGGCACAGAAACCTAAAACAAAACCAAGACAGTAAATTGCAGACCAATTAGCCTAATGAATATTGATGCAGAAATTTTATCTCATTTTATTTATTTTTAATTATAGCTTTTTATTTACAAGTTATATGCATGGGTAATTTTACAGCATTGACAATTGCCAAATCTTTTGTTCCATTTTCCCCCTCCTTCCTCCCATCCCCTCCCCCAGATGGCAGGTTGACCAATACATGTTAAATATGTTAAAGTATAAATTAAATACAATATAAGTATACATGTCCAAACAGTTATTTTGTTGTACAAAAAGAATCAGACTTTGAAATAGTGTACTATTAACCTGGGAAGGAAATCAAAAATGCAGGCAGACAAAAATATAGGGATTGGAAATTCTATGTAATGGTTCATAGTCATCTCCCAGAGTTCTTTCACTGGGTATGCTGGTTCAATTCATTACTGCTCTATTGGAACTAATTTGGTTCATCTCATTGCTGGAAATGGCCATGGCCATCAGGACTGATTATCATATAGTTTTGTTGTTGAAGTATATAATGATCTCTTGGCCCTGCTCATTGAACTCAGCATCAGTTCATGTAAGTCTCTCCAGGCCTTTCTGAAATCATCCTGCTGGTCATTTCTTACAGAACAATAATATTTTATCATATTGATATACCACAATTTATTCAGCCATTCTCCAATTGATGGGCATCCACTCAGTTTCCAGTTTCTGGCCACTACAAAGAGGAAAGCCACAAACATTCTTGCACATACAGGTCCCTTACCCTTCTTTAAAATCTCTTTGGGATATAAGCCCAATAGTAACACTGCTGGATCAAAGGGTATTCCCAGTTAGATAACTTTTTTAGTATAGTTCCAAATTGCTCTCCAGAATGGCTGGATGTATTCAGAATTCCATCAACAACATATTAGTGTCCCTGTTTTCCCACATCCCCTCCAATATTCTGCATTATCTTTCCCTGTCATTCTAGACAATCTGACAGGTGTATAGTGGTATCTCAGAGTAGTCAATTTGATGCAGAAATTTTAAATAAAATATTAGCAAAGAGATTACAACAATTTATTGGCAAAGATAATACATTATGGTTAAAAAGAATTTATATCAGGAATGCAGGGCTGAATCAATATTAAGAAAGCTATTAGCATAATTGACTATATCAATAACCAAACTAACAAAAATCATATGATTATCTCAATACATACAGGAAAAGCATTTGATAAAATCCAAAACCCGTTCCTATTAAAAACAATAAAGAATATAGGAATAAATGGACTTTTCCTTAAAAGGATCAGTACCATCTATTTAAAATCATAAGCTAGCATCATATGTAATGGGGATAAACTAGAACCATTCCCAATAAGATCAAGATGAAACAAGGTTGCCAACTATCACCATTACTATTCAATATTGTATTAGAAATGGTAGCTTTGGTAACAAGAGAAGGAAAAGAGATTAAAGGAATTAGAGTAGGTAATGAGGAAATCAAATTATCACTCTTTGTAGATGATATGACAATATTCTTAGAGAATCCTCAAAAATTAACTAAAAACTACTAGAAAAAATTCAGAACTTTAGCAAAGTTGCACTGCACAAAATAAATCCACATAAATCATCATCACTTTTACATATTACCAACAAAGTCCTGCAGCAAGAGATACACACAGAAATTCCATTTTAAATAACTATTGAAAGTACAAAATATTTGGGAACTATCTGCCAAGGGAAAGTCAGGAACTATATGAATACAACTACAAAACCCTTTCCACAAAAATAACATCAGATCTAAACAATTGGAAAAAAATCAAGTGCACTTGGATAGGTCGAGTGAATATAATAAAGATGACAATACTACCTAAACTAATCTATTTATGTAATGCTATAATAATCAATCTCCCAATAAATCATTTTACTGACATAGACAAAATAACAAAAAAAAATCATCTGAAAGAACAAAAGGTCAAGAATTTCAAGGGAATTAATGAAAAATGAAAATGAAGGTTGCCTAGCTATACCAGATCTAAAACTCTATTATAAAGCAGTGGTCAACAAAATCATTTCTTATTGGCTAAGAAATAGACTATTTCATAATAGAAATAAAAATCAGTAGAATAGATGAGGTTCACAGGACAAAATAGTCAGTGACTATAGTAATCTAGTGTTAGACAAACTCAAAGACCCCACTATTTGACAAAAAATTGCTAGGAAATTTCAAAACTAGTATGTCAGCAATTAGGCATTCACCCACAACTAACACTGTATGCCAAGATAAGGTTGAAATGGGTTCGTGATCTAGACATGTAGAATGATATTATAAACAAATTAGAAGGACATAGAATATTTTAGTTCTCAGATCTGTGGAGTAGGAAGGGATTTGTGATCAAAGAAGAATTGGAGAAAATAAATCATTTTGATTATAATAAGTAAAAAAAAAATTTGTACAAAAAAATAATGCAGATAAAATTAAAAGGGAAGCAATAATAATTTTTACATTCTTTAGGTTCCTATAAAGGCCTCGTTTATAAAACATATATATATATATATATATATAGTGAATTGATTCAGATTCATAAGAATTCAATCCATTTTCTAATTGATAAATGGTCAAAGGATATGAACAGACAAATACAATTGATTAGAGAAATGCAAATTAAGACAATTCCAAGACACCATTACATACCTCTCAGATTAGCTAAGATGCCAGAATATGAAAATGATGATTATCGGTAGGTTTGTGGGAAAAAATGGGACACTAACACATTGTTGGTGAAACTGTGAATAGATCCAGCAATTCTGCAGAGCAATTTAGAACTTTGCTCAAAGAGTTATCAAACATTACATGCCCTTTGATCCAGCAGTGTTTCTACTGGGCTTATATCCCAAAGAAATCATAAGAAGGGAAAGGGACCTGTATGTACAAAAATGTTTGTGACAGCCCTCTTTGTAGTGGTAAGACACTGGAAACTGAATGGATGCCCATCAATTGGAGAATGGCTGAATAAGTTGTGGTATATGAAAGTTATGGAATATTCTGTGGAATATGTGGAATTGTGTGGAATATGGAATTGTTTTGTAGGAAACAACCATCAGGATGATTTCAGAGAAGACTTACGTGAACTGATTTTAAGTGAAATGAGCAGAACCAGAAGATAATTATACATAGCAACAACAAGATTATATGATGATCAATTCTGATGGACATGGCTCTCTTCAACAATGAGATGATTTAAACCAATTCCATATCTTCAGTGATGAAGAGAGCCATCTACCCCCCAGAGAGAGGACTGTGGGAATAGAGTGTGGTTCACAGTATACACTCTCTCTGATGTTATTTGCTTGCATTTTATTTTGCTTCTCTCTTTTCCCCACACTGGTTTGATTTGATTTTTCTCATGCAGCATGATAATTATATAAACATGTATGCCTATTTGTATTTAACATATATGTCTACCATGTTTAACATATATTGGACTACTTGCCATATAGGGGAAGGCATGAGGTAAGGGGGGGGGCGTGGAATTGGAACACAAGGTTTTGCAAGGGCTAATGTTGAAGAATTGTCCACGCAAATGTTTCGAAAAATAAGTAGCTTTAATTAAAAAAAAAATACATTTGTACCTAAAAAATAAAAAATACCAAATTAGAAATGTTGAACTTCAAAGGAAAAATTAATAAAATAGAAACTAAGAAAACTATTGAATTAGTAAACAAAACTAAGTGTTAGTTTTTATGAAAAAAATAACAAATTTTATCAGAAAAAGGAAAAAAAAAAGAAATCAACAGCATTGAAAATGAAACGGGTGAACTCACCACCAATGGAAAAAATTAAAACAATAATTATGAGTTATATTGTCCAACTATATAACAGAAAGTTTTACAATCTTACTGAAAAGTGATGAATGTCTAAAAAAATATTAAACATCAAAAGAGTGAGAATGTTATGTTCAGTTTTTACAGTCCTCTTTCTGGGTTCAGATAACCCACTTCATCAGAAGATCATTGGAACTGGCATCAATCATCTCATCGTTAGAAAGAGTTGCATTCAGAAACTAGGCATTGACCCACACTTAACACCGTACACCAAGATAAGGTCAAAATGGGTTCATGACCTAGGCATAAAGAATGAGATTATAAATAAATTGGAAGAGCATAGGATAGTTTACTTCACAGACCTGTGGAAGAGGGAGGCATTTATGACCAAAGAAGAACTAGAGATCACCATTCACCACAACATAGAAAATTTTGATTATATCAAATTGAAAAGTTTTTGTACAAACAAAACAAATGCAAACAAGATTAGAAGGGAAACAATAAACTGGGAAAACATTTTTACAATCAAAGGTTCTGATAAAGGCCTCATTTCCAAAATATATAGAGAATTGACTCTAATCTATAAGAAATCAAACCATTCTCCAATTGATAAATGGTCAAAGGATATGAACAGACAATTCTCAGACGAAGAAATTGAAACTATTTATAGACATATGAAAATATGCTCCAAATCATTATTAATCAGAGAAATGCAAATTAAGACAACTCTAAGATACCACTACACACCTGTCAGATTGGCTAGAATGACAGGGAAAGATAATGGGGAATGTTGGAGGGGATGTGGGAAACAGGGACACTGATACATTGTTGGTGGAATTGTGAACACATCTAGCCATTCTGGAGAGCAATTTGGAACTATGCTCAAAAAGTTATCAAACTGTGCATACCCTTTGATCCAGCAGTGTTTCTACTGGGCTTATACCCCAAAAAGATACTAAAGAAAGGAAAGGGACCTATATGTGCCAAAATGTTTGTGGCAGCCCTGTTCGTAGTGGCTAGAAGCTGGAAAATGAAAGGATGTCCATCAATTGGAGAATGGTTGAGTAAATTGTGGTATATGAATATTATGGAATATTATTGTTCTGTAAGGAATGACCAGCAGGATGATTACAGAGAGGACTGGCGAGACTTACATGAACTGATGCTGAGTGAAATGAGCAGAACCAGGAAATCATTATATACCTCAACAACGATACTGTTTGAGGATGTATTCTGATGGAAGTAGATCTCTTCGATAAAGAGAGCCTTAATTGATCAAAGATGGACAGAAACAGCTACACCCAGAGAAAGAACACTGGGAGATGAATATAAACTGCTTGCATTTTTGTTTTTCTTCCTGGGTTATTTATACCTTCTGAATTCAATTCTCCCTGTGCAACAAGAAAACTGTTCGGATCTGCACACATATATAGTATCTAGTATATACTGTAACTCATTCAACATGTAAAGGATTGCTTGCCACCTGGGGGAAGGGGTGGAGGGAGGGAGGGGAAAAATTGGAACAGAAGTGAATGCAAGGGATAATGCTGTAAAAATTACCCTGGCATGTGTTCTATCAATAAAAAGTTATTAAAAAAAAGAAAGAGTTGCATTCATCAGAATTTATCGTCATATAATATTGCTGTTGCCATGTACAATGATCTCCTGGTTCTGTTCATTTCACTTAGCAACAGTTATGTAAATCTCTCCAGTACTCTCTAAACTTATCCTCCTGATCACATCTTATAGAACAATAACATTCCATAATATTCATATACCACAATTTATTCAACCATTTTCCAACTGATGGACATGCACTCATTTTCCAGTTTCTTGCCACTACAAAAAGGGCTGCCACAAATGTATTTGTACATGTGGGTTCTTTTCTCTCTTTTATAATTTCTTTGTGATATAGAGCCAATAGAAACACTGCTAGATCTAAAGATATGCACAGTTTGATAACTCTTTGGCATAGTTCCAAATTACTCTGCAGAATGGCTGGATCCATTCACAATCTCACCAAAAATGTATTAAGTATCCCAATTTTCCCACATCCCCTCCAACATTCATCCTTGTCTTTTCCTGTCATTTTATCCAGTCTTAGAGGTGTGCAGCAATATCTCAGAGTTGTCTTATGATCAGAGATGATCTTCAACTGAAAATTGTCTGTTCATATCTAAAATATAGAGAGAATTGACTCAAATTTATAATAATTCAATGGATTCTCCAATTGCTAAATTTTCAAAGGATATGAACACACAATTTTCAGATGAAGAAATTTAAATCATCTCTAGTCATATGAGAAGTTTCTCTAATTCACTATTGATCAGAGAAATACAAATTAAGACAACTCTATATCCCAAAATGTAATGGACCAGAATTCTGGAAAAATTCTTACAACAAGGTGTTAACTCAGCGGAATTGCTAAGACAATAGTTATCTAGTTTAGCATGGTAATTAATAGTTCTCTAGTTCAGTACATGTACTTAGTACTTAGTATAGTTCTAAAATATTCACACTTACTATGATGTAATTAAAATAGAATATATAAGCTGGAACAAATTCAGCCAGAGACATTCATTCCATCTCCCACCGTTGTGGTGGCTGGAGGCTGGGGTACAAGCCCTTGGACTCAGAGAGACATTCATTCCATTTCCCAATACCATGAGGGACTGGAACAGAATCAGGGACACACAGAGTACTGGAAGCTGAAATACAAACTCCCGGACTCAGGGAGACTTCAAGACAGATGATTCATGTGATCCTCTTGCCTACCCCACAGAAACCATGACACATTGCAGAGGACTTCCAGAAAGCTAACCCGGGACCCAGGCAAGGTGACAAAACTGTGAAGGAGACAATAAAGATTTTGAGACTTTGGCTATTCTCTTAATGATTACTCTGCTGAGTAAAAAAAAAAAAAAAAAAAAAAAAAAAAACATATGCATGGATAATGCTGCAACAGTAGCCCTTGCAAAACCTTGTGTTCCAGTTTTCCTCCCATTCTCCCATGCCTATCCCCCATCTGGCAAATAGATTATTATATGTTAAACATGATAGAAATATATATTAAATCCAGGATATGCATACATATTTATACATTTTCTGGCTGAACAGGAAAAATCCAATCAAACCAAAAAAAAAAAAAAAAAAAAAAAAAAAAAGCACAAGTTTTAGATCCTCCACTATCATAATTTTTCTATTTATTCCATCTTAACAGCTCTCTTGACTTCTCTATTTAGGAATTGAGATGCTATATTTCTTGGTCCATATATATTTAATGCTGATATTGCTTCATTATCTATGGTACCCTTTAATAAAATATAGTTTCCTTCCTTATCTGTTTTAATTAGATCTATTTTTGCTTTTGCTTGATCTGAGATCATTATGGCTACCCCTGCTTTTTTTTTTTTTTTTTTTTTTTTTTTTTTTTTTTTTTTTTTTTACTTCGGATGAAGTATAATAGATTCTGCTCCAGCCTTTACTTTTACTCTGCATGTATCACTGCTTTAAGTGTGTTTCTTTTAAACAATATATTGTAGCATTTGGCTTTTAATCCAGTCTCTTACACTTCAGTTTTATGGGAGGAGTTTACCCATTGACATTCACAATTAAAATGAAAAATTATTTTATTTCCTGACATCTTATTTATTCCAAATTATGCTTTATTTTTACCTTTCCTCTTTAATCTCTTCCCCAGTATTTTGCTTTTGAGCTACACTTGCCTCAAGGAGCTTTCCCCTTTTATAACCCCTTCCCCTTTCTTATATCTTCTACTATTTCTCTTTACCCTTTTATTAGCCTCCCCCCCCTTTTTTTTCTTTTCTCCTGCAACTTCCCTATAATATGAAAGAAGTTTCTCTGTGAAACCAAATATGTCTAATATTTTCTCTTTTAGTCAAATATGATGAGTAAGATTCACAAAATGTTCATTCCCCTCCCTTCTTTCAATTATAATAGGTTTTCTTTGCCTCTTTGTGAGATGTAATTTCCTTAATTATACCTTGACTTTCCCTTTTTTCCAGTACAATCTCCTTTCCACTTCTAATTTTTTTTTTATATTATAATAGTAAAATCAAATTATACTTGCACTCCCTATGTATATCTATAACAGAGATATAGTTCTCAAGGGTTCTGCTTTTAGTGACTTCAGAGCTTGAAATATGTCCTTCTCATTCACCATAATAACTATCTATGGTCAGAGTTCTTTTTGTTTTTTTGCTCATTTTTTTTAAATAGTTGAGATCTTCTTTTAGGGCAAGAGAGACTGTCCAAGCTTCCTCTACAAGGAGCAGCAGCTATGCTGAGTCAGTGCTGACTGAATCCTGGAGCTGGATGGGCAAGGCCA
This sequence comes from Antechinus flavipes, assembly GCF_016432865.1. NCBI lineage: Eukaryota > Metazoa > Chordata > Mammalia > Dasyuromorphia > Dasyuridae > Antechinus > Antechinus flavipes. The sequence goes on from NC_067400.1 coordinate 484,162,315, forward strand.
GGTCCAATGAAATTCTGGCATTCCAAGGTTCACTCTTTACCTTTTGTGTTTGTGTTGGATTTTTATAACTTCTCTGTTGATATACTGGCTTGCATCTAGAGCAGAATAGCCAATACTGCTGTAGATTTCTTCCTGTAGATTCTCCAGCATGAGCATCCCACAAAGCCCTGGGACTGTGCTGTCTGCACTAGGCATTTGTGCTCAAACTCAAAGTCACAAATTTCAAGGGACTATCCAACAACAACAAGATGACTTAAGAAAACTTCCACAATGTAACACTTAAAGAAAACAAAATAGCTCAAGATCAACCTACCATTCTATCTTTCCTAGTACTATAGAGATTTCTTCCAACAACTTTCAGAACTCCCCTCTCAGAAATGTTCTTTTAGTGATTTCTTAAAACTCAATAATATTCCATCCCAATCTTATAGCACAACTAGTTCAGTTCCTCAATTGATGGCCATCTTCTTAGTTTCCAATATTCTGCCAGCACAAGGGGAGTTGCTTTAATTTTTTGTTTTTTACATGTAGGTCCTTTTCATTTTTAAAAAGATTTCTTTGGGATACAGACTTAGCATTCTGGTTCAAAGATATACACATTTTTATAGACCTTCATGCAAAATTGCAAAGGGCTCTCTAAAATTACTGGATCATTTTCCAACTCCACCAGAAATGCATTTGTGACTCAATTTCTACACATCTTCTCCAACATTTAAAGTTTTCTTTTATCATATTAGCCAATTTGATAAGTATGAGTTGGTACTTCAGAGTTGTTTTAATTTGCCTTTCTCTAATCAAAAGTTATTTAGAATACTTCTTCATATACTTATAAGTATTTTTGATTTCATCTAAAAACTGCCTGTTTATATCCTTGCCTATTTATCAATTGGAGAGTGGCTTGTTTCTAATTAATTCAGTTCTTCTTTTATATGAGAAATGAAACTCTATCTGATGCACAGGCTACAAAAATTTTTTTCCTTCAAATTTTGATTGGTTTTGTTTGTGCAAACCTTTTAAATTTGTATTTCACAATGCTCTCTGTGTATTGTTTGGACATGAGTCTGTAAGTCATGTTAACTTCTCCTTTAAATGTTTGGATGCTTTGCTATATGGTGCAAATATGTTTAATGTTGATATTACTTCATTGTCCATAATCTCTTTTAGAAGCTATAATTTCCTACTTTATCTGTTTTAATTAGATGTATTTTTGCTTTTGCTTTGTATGAGATAAGGATTACTACTTATGCTTTTTTTTTTTTTAATTTCACCTGAAGCAAAGATTCTATTCCAAATTTTTGCTTGCCTTTCTGTGTGTCTCTTTGCTTCAAGTGTGTTTCTTATGAATAGCATATTATAAGATTCTGCTTTTTGTTCCCCTCTGCTATCCACTTCTGTTTTAGGTTAGAATTCATGCTATTCAAATTCACAATCACAATTGCTGTTTCCTCTAATCTATTTTTCTTCCTCTTTGTCCTCTCTCTTTTTGTTTTTGTATACTACTTCTCTGACCTGCCCTCTCATTATTTTCCCTACTCATTCACCCCACAACCTTAGTCCTCTCCTGCTTTCCTGTCATGTAATATCAAACTCTACTTATAATTAATTATGTATATTATTCTCTCTTTGAGCCAATGTTGAGGAGAGTAAGGTTCAAGTGATGCCCATAGCTGACCTTCCCATTGTTCCCTCCATTTTAATATTGTTTTTTGCAATTTTTCATGTGAAAGGTCTTACTGTATTCTACTTCTCACTTTCTTTTTTCACCCAGTGTTGTTCTTTTTTGATATCAGGAATAACTATTACCATAATTGACCATATCAATAACAAAACCAATAGAAATCATATAATAATATCAATTGATGAACTAAAAGCTTTTGACAAAATACAGTACCCATTTCTTTTAAAAATATTAGAAAGCACAGCCATACTTTAATAATACGTATCTATATAAAACCTATAACAAATATTATTTGTGATGGAGAGAAGCTGGACACATTTGGAGTAAAATCAGGGCTGAAAAAAGAATGCTAATTTTTACCACTATTATTCAATATTGTACTAGAAATGATGATTTAAGCAATAAGAAAAAAAAAAGAAATTAAAGGAATTAGAATAGGCAATGAGGAAATAAAACTATCACTCTTTGAAGATGATATAATGATATATTTAGAAAATCCTAGAAAATCATTCAAAACCACTGGAAACAATTCACAGTTTTAGCAAAGTTGCAGAGTCTAAAAATAAACCCATACAAATATCAGCATTTCTATATATTACTGAAAAAGCTCATCAACAAGAGATATTAAGAGAAATTCCATTTAAAATTCCTGTGGACAAAATAAAATATTTGAAAGTCTAACTGCCAAGACAAACCCAAGAACTATATGAACACAATTACAAAACACTTATCACACAAATAAAATAAAAAATAATTCAAAAAATGTCCATTGTTCATGTCTAGATCAAGCTAATATAATAAAAATGACAATTCTGCCTAAATTGATCTATTTGTTCAGTGTCATATCAATCAAACTGCCAAAACATTATTTTATTGTACAGAAAAGATAATTTAAAAATTCATCCTGAAGAACAAAAAATCGAGAATTGTTGGAATCCTTACTAACTGCTAACTAATTAGAGTTGATCTAATCTTACAAGAAGATGTTTTGGCCAGAACCTGAAACAAGGTACTAAGTAGAACTAATCAATACAAGGCTTGTGTTCACACCTTTACTCATTGGAGTCCACAAGTATGCTAGCTTCACAAAGTACACTTTCTAACTTCAAGGGAGTCCACACCTCCCTTAAAACTCATTGGGCCAGAGAGCACTATGGGAGAAAACCCATAATCCCATTCTCTCAGAAGAGGCAGATAAAAGGCCAGCGATGAGGGATCTATGGCAGAATACATTTTTTCCTCTTGGCTGGCTGATCGCCCTGGACTCGAGAGGAACGACTCTGGTGCAGAAAACACTTTGACAGATTTCAGTGGCACTACGCCAGAAGCCCTCTCTCCGCGGCAAGTTGGTGGCTGGGCTCCCCAGAAGGAGATAAGAGAGACCTTCCATCTCTGTCTTGGTTGGAGGCAGAAGAAAGCAGAGGCAGAGGCTGAAGAACAGAACCTTTGGATTTGGAGACATCCGGAGGGCTCCAAGCCTCTAAACCGGCTTTGCCTTGAGAAGAACAGGAACTCCAACATTTGAACTCATAACAGAGAATTTCAAGGGAATTAATGAAAATACTACAAAAGATGGTGGCTTATTAGTTCTAAATGTAACTCTGTATTATAAAATAACAGTAATCAAAACCAGGATCAGTGGGATCAATTAAATACACATGATACTATAGTCACAGCCTATAGCAAACTAGTATTTGATAATTCTTTAAACTCCAGCTTCTGAAATAAGAGCTTACTATTTGATGAAACTTTCTGGGAAAAGTGGAAAATAAGAAATCAGAAAATTGGCATAGACTTACATCGCATACCCCATACCAAAATAAAGTCAAAATGAATATGTGATATTGGCATACCATAAACAAATTAGGACAACAAAGGATAATTTAACTACCAGATGTTTGAAGAATTGAGGAATTTTGACCAAAGATGAACTACAGAACATTATAAAAGGTAAAATGGACAACTTTGATTACATTAAATTAAACAAGGTTTTGCACAAACAAAACCAAAACAAATAAGATTAAAAGAGAAGTACAAAGCTGGGTACCAAGTACAAAAAAGTACAAACTCTTTACAGCCAGTATTTCTAATAAAAGTCTCATTTCTAAAATATATGACATTATAAGAATACAAGTCATTCCCTGATTGATAAATAATCAAAGGATATTAACCGAAATTTTTCAGATGACAAAATTAAAGCCATTTATAGTTATGTGAAAAAAAATGTTCTAAATCACTGTTGATTAGAGAAATGCAAACTAAAGCACCTCTGAGGTACCACATTATACCTCTCAGAATGGCTAAGATGAGAGGAAAAGATAATGATAAATGTTGGAAGGGATGTGGGAAAAATGGGACACTAATGTATTTTTGGTGGAGTTGTGAAATGATCCAACCATTTTGGTGAACATTCTGGAACTATGCCTCAAAAACTATAAAATGGTGCATATCCTTTGACCCAGCAGCACCATTATTGGGTCTGTATCCCAAAGAAGTCATAAAGGATAGAAAATGACCCACATATGCAAAAATGTTTGTAGCACTTCTTTTTGTCCCAACAAAAAAATTGAAGAAACAAAATTGGATGCCCTTCAACTGGGAAATGGTGGAACAAGCTGTGATACATGAAGATAATGGAACATTTTTGTTCTATAGAAGGTGATGAAAAAGCTGATTATAGAAAGGGCTGGAAAGATTTCCATGACTTGATACCAAATGAAACAAGCAGAATTAGGAATACACTGTACACAATAACAGCAAGAATGTGTGATGATCAACTATGAAAAGTTTGGTTCTTCTCAATAGTTCAGTGATCTGAAGCAGTCCCAGTAGACTTGGGAACAGAAAATGCCATCTGCACCCAGAAAAAGAACTAAACTAAGGGGACTAAATACAAATCAATGCATAGTATATTTATTTATTTTTTTCTGTTTTTTAATCTTTTTCATGATTTTTTTTCCTTTTGTTCTGATTTTTCTCTCCCAACATGATTCATAAAGCAATATATATTAAATAAATAAATTTACTACAATGAAAAAAGAAATTGAAAATCCTCTTTATTTCAGTTGCATTATTCAGTAATAATCTTAGCCATCTCATGAGATAAATTTCCCTCTTCAATAAATGGTACACTAGTACTTTACAATAATATTTAGAATGGCATTTTGTCTTGAGTTACCTTCTCAAGACAAAATTCAGTTTCCTTACTTGTTTGTGCTATCATACTTGTTTGACTGTTAGATAGATAGAAGAATACATTTAATTATCACTATAAAGAAACTGCATATGCTTCAAACAATATCACAGAATATTCAATTCAATTTACAAGAGGTTTTTTGTTTCCGTGTATTTTCCTGGAGAATTCACATTTTTAGTACATTTCAGAATAGTATTTCCTTTCACAAGAAGAAAAAATTGCATACAAAAAAAGGTACTTGTTATGACAGCAATCAGAAATGCTGAGTTACAATTGAATTCTGGTATGAATCAAGGTTCAAAAATAGCACCAAAGTATGGTGAGACTTATGCTATATTTGAGGATTTGGTTATATACTGCATAATGTCTCATTTCCGTTTACTATATTGCACCATCTACCTGGAGTGATCTTTAAGAGTTAAATGTTTTTATTTATTATACACAAAAGTAAACAAATCATAAGAGAGAAAATAAACAAGAAATATTATTGTTTGTAAATTCATTTGAATACTGCTGTCCTGCTATACTTTGTCAGAGTTTTACTTTCCACTTTTTTATTTTGAATGATTCATAACATCCAATTCATTTTTTCCTTTCTTTACTTGTTTCAGATAGAACTACAATAATTTGCTATTTTATTTATTCTGTTTCTCATGTGTTGACTAAAGAAGAGATCTTATCACCTTTTCAACCTACACTTTATTACACTGATTTCAATCATAGTTTATTATAAATATCATAACAAGACAGAATAGCACACAATACTGACATTGTGTACTCTCAGTCTGGGGAACATTATGATATGTAGTAGGAAGAACAATCAATAAGAAATCTAAAGAATGAGTTTGAGGTCTTTCTTAGATTGGCCCCCAATGACCTGTGAGACCTTGGATGAGTGGTATAATTTGTCTGATGCTCAATTTTCTCAGCAAATAGAAGAGATTGATTAGATCAATGTTGCACGGAATACAGCTCTAACCAGTTTGGGAGAGCCAATTGTGAAATTTCCAGTGTATTTACACTTCTGAAAATGGCAAAAGCTATCAATAATGGTTTCATTCGTTGTTCCATTGATTGCCCAGACTTTAGGAAGTGATAAAAAACAAATTAACAATGAGGGCCAGCTAGATAGCACAGTGGATAGAGTACTGCTGCCTCAGACACTTTACATTTCTTAGCTATATGACGCAGGGCAAGTCACTTAAATGTCAATTATTGGCAAAATCAAAAGCCAGATTAACAATGTCAATTATACTTTAAGGTGTATCCCGCATTTCATAGGACTGGTTGCTAAATGTCTACCAGGACACTCTTGAATTGAAATAAGCAATTTTGAAATCAGTTTTCAATTCTCAAATTTTATGGCCCTAATTCTGATTAAAAAAAAAAAAAGTGGGTAGGAATAAAAAATCTTTGAGCATATCGATGCATTTGTTTTTATATGCTTATGCTAATGGACCATAAATGAGAACATTTAAGAACCTCTCTTTCTGAACTATAGCAGCTATACCCTAAGTAGATAGCTATTATTTATGAGGGAGAATGATGCAGTGAAGGGCAAAGAAAAGAAAACATTTTTAAATGAGTTCATATTGAGGTTTAGAAATCACTTGGTCTTTGATCTATTGACACTTGAAATTAGAGGGGAGGAAGGAACTTAAGAAGCTTTTTCAAATGAATAAATTATTATTATGAGCATGGCATTATAAAAGTTTAAAACATATTACAAGATTGATACCAAAATTTGTGGAAATGGGTGGGAAAGTCATCTCTCTCCCACAAACTTAAGAGAATGCTTTAGTACACAAAGCTGGAGGAAGTAGTAGAATCAAAATATTTGGATTATGTGATGTGAAAACAAGCTAATTGGATAGCCAGGGTCATAATTAGGAAAAATGAAAAAAAAATCTTAAAACATGATAAGAACTGACTTTGAGCTATATGAAGGATTGCTTTTGTACTTCTTATAATTTTTTGAGTGAAATTAACTTTATCATTTTCATCTGCTCTAAAAATTAATAGGCAGTCAAAGAAAATGAAAATGTGCTTATGCTCTATGTTGCAGTGAAAAAAAATGTACTTTAGAGCCTTGGGTTTGAGTTCTGGGTTTGACATAATTTGAGTTAAAATGTAAAATTTAATCCTCTCTGAATCTCAGTTTCCTTATCAATAAAAATAGGTAATATTTTTGGAAATACAGATCTCATAAGGTCGTTGCAAATGAAGAACCATGCAAACATGAATGATTATTTTTCTCTTATCCTTAAAACTTGTTCCTATTGTAGACTTTTCACTTAAGAGATAATGCATTTATGAATTGAGAAATATTACATCATAGGATTTTCCTCTCTGATTTTGGTTTCTGCCAATTTGCTAATTCATCTGTGGAACCATGGTGTATAATGAAGAGAATAAAAGAAATCCTTTCTGGAAATGAGTACAAAAATGAAATTAAAGTAATAATAAAAAAAAAAAACAAATTAATAGGATTAACTAAGAGAAAGAAGGGGGAAAAGGGGAAAGCTACCTAAAAAGAGAAAAAAAAAAGGGAGAAGATTTTATATATATGATTATTTAAAAGAATGAGAAAGGAACTAATAAACACAACCATAAAGGGAAAAGGTTAACAAATGAGAAGAAGTGATTGAGGAAATGAGAGAAAGCCAGTGGGATCATGGCTACTTTTCAAAAAGATAAAAATAACTGAATGAAAACAATATCAAGGTTATATTAAAAGAAAAAGTAACTTAAAATAATTAGAGCTAGACTGATTAAAATATAAACCTAACTATTATAATTTCCAAGGCAAATGGATTAAGCAATCCAACTTTTTTAAAAATAGAGATGGTATATAAGAAAACAAAATCTTACAATCTATTACTTACAATAAACACATTAAAAAGATCTGTAGAAAATAAAACAGAAGAGATGGAAAGAATATTCACTATATATCAAATGAATCAGAAAAAGTACATGTTGCAGTCATGCTATCAGACAAAGCAAAAAAAGTTGCATATAGTCAATAGAAGGTAATTTGGAATTTGGGATAAAAAAAAGGTAAAATAGTCTCTTATACAAGGTGATATTTTAGGCACTTTTGCACATATACGCATTCACTAAATCTCTCAATAAATCCCAGCCACCATCCCCCACACACAGACACACATTTTGCTCCTCAACTCCCAATACTGAGGGTCTATTCAGGCTCTAACATATTGCCTTTCACTATCTCTCCTAGATAGCCTTATTCCTCTTATTCCACTTCCATATATAACTCTTTCAAATAACATAATTATGACTTTAAAGTTTGAAGAGGATTTTTCAAATATTATTTCACTTGATTTTACTAAATCTATATATTATTGTTATCATTATAACTACTAAAATTATTATGAAATCTCATTTTATAGATGAGAATTTTTAACCTCAGAAGGATTCTGAGACATTTATGATCACACTTACAACACATCCCACGGCAAAACCCAGGAATCCTTTATTACAAGTCTACCCATCTTATTTACTAAACCAAGGCAATATTGTTTCATGTGCTAAAATTGATTCTTATTCAAGCCACTATTCTCTTTTCCTTTTTTAGTACTTGTTTCCTATAACTTAATCATTCTGACCACAACACATGAAGCCTGTTTTTAACTGCTATGCCTCTGGAGAATATGTTCTGATACTTCCCAAATAAGCCTGGGGCACAATTAAGTACTGCAAGTAAAGATGTACCCCTGAAGCTACCTCTGCTCAGTCGAACTCGATTTGGCAGAAATCCCAAACCCCAATGCATAGTGAGACTTGTACTTTTAAAATGCCCAGACAACTGCATCCAGTATTTCTGATTGAATAAAAACATGAAAAGAACAATTCTTCACCTTTAGTGCTTCATTGGGTGCCACTTTGGGATTAGGAATCCTTGGAATAGACCATTTCATTGAATAATGAGCACTTCCAAACAGAATATTTACATATTTGTTCATTTACCTTGAAGCTACACAATTCAGCATATATTTTTTTTCAGGGAGTCAACATGATTTAAACATTTAAATTTTTTTTATTAAATTTTTTTTTCATTTTATTCTTCTTGCATCCTTTGCTCCCCCAGAAAGAACCATTATTATTTTAAAGAAAAAAAAACACCACAAAACAGGTATTTAAAAAATAATGCACATATATAACCAGGAAAAAACAAAACAATAAAAAATTTAATAAAAAAAACCTAGCTATAACTAATGTTGTCTTTTTCACTTAGGGGTAGCTATATGGTACAGTAGATAGAATATCAAAACTGGAATTAGGACCTGAATTCAAATTTGGCCTCAAATACTTAATCATTGACAATATTTATATTATGCATGCTTTGTGTCAGGTGCCTTACAATTATTATTTCATTTGATTAAAACAATAATTGTGAGAAGTGAGATTTATACCAAATTTACAGATGAAGAAACTGAGAAAAACAGTTTAAGTGACATCAACTGTAAAGCATGATGATAAGACAACTACCTTAAAGGTTTGTTGTAAGGATGAAATAAAATACTATTTTTAAAGAGTTTAGTATAATGCCTGGTACATAGAATCCACAAACTATGTTTGCTTATTTTTTGATGAGGGGCCATTTCAGTGAGGCTCAAGTCTGATTGTTTGAATTTGGAAAGGCATATGCTCAATGTAATATTTTGGGCATGAAGCGTGGGAGTGAAGGTATGCATTCTTTCTTTTAATTATTTAACTAGTACAATACTGACCATAACTTCAGGAAAGAGATAACATTAGCTCACATTCCCATTTCTGTAATATCTTTCTTTATGTTTCAGACTATTTGCTTTCTTGTCCTATACTCAAGGCCAGCTGTAGAATATGTGACTTGCAATTGTCTCCTTAAAATATAGTATTTTATAACCCCTCAGATTTTTTTTTTCCCTAGGAAGGATACTCCTATTTTCCTTGGACTTCATTTATGGATCCTGTTTTAGAAATTTAGAAATTTCATTCATCTAAAAAGCTTTTAATAAGTTAATGTCCTAATATTCACAAATCTCAGCATAGTACTTATAAAAGACATTGACCGTGGCTATGAAGACAAAATTATTGCTTGCTTTAGACGTTACTTTCCTAATTATTGTCTCTCCTCTCATCCTTTTCCTGGCCTTCCTTCTCTCCACCCATTATTAAGCTTCTCTCCACACATTAACTTATTAAAAGCTTTTTAGATGAATCAAATTTCTAAATTTCTAAAACAGGATCCATAAATGAAGTCCAAGGAAAATAGGAGTATCCTTCCTAGGGAAAAAAAAAATCTGAGGGGTTATAAAATACTATATTTTAAGGAGACAATTGCAAGTCACATATTCTACAGCTGGCCTTGAGTATAGGACAAGAAAGCAAATAGTCTGAAACATAAAGAAAGATATTACAGAAATGGGAATATGAGCTAATGTTATCTCTTTCCTGAAGTTATGGTCAGCTTAATTATGGTTTTCAGCTTTTTAAGAAATAGAGCAACTTGGTGATATTATGAATTGAACTCCAATCCTGGAGTCAGAAGATGAGTTTGAATGTAGCCTTAGACACTTGCTTGTGTGACACTGGCCAAAAATTTTGCTTCATTTTCCTCATCTGTAAACTGTATAAAAAGTAGCATTTACTTTCTAGGATTGTTATAAGACTCAAAAGAGAAATGTGCAAAGCACATAGTTGGTGCTATATAAATGTGAGTGAATATTACAGCTTACATTTATATATCATGTTAAAGTTTACAAAGAGACCCTCTCATCAATTTAGCAAGAAAAGTGTGTTCAATTTCACCCAACTTTCATATGGGAAAATGTTAGTACTGATCAAATCAATATGTAGTAGGTCACTTATAAATAATAAATATTGTTTGTTTTATATTGTTTGCTGTTTTTTTTTTCCAGTAGGATGAATGTATTAGTGTTGATTGTTCCACACAGATTTTCTCTCTCCAGTAGGATTGAGGATTTTATCAGTTGATAAACCAGTATTCCAGAAATGCCTACTAAGTAACAAATACTTGTGTAAGTAGTGAGAATATGAAGAAAAATTAAATATTCTTCCTTACATTCTTTCAGGGAAGAGAACAATCTATAAGTATTTTTTTAAAAGACAAAATGAATTCAAGTTAACTTAGAAGGGTACATGATAGAAACTTTGTAGATGATGGTGAGAAGAATGACATCATGAGGTGGATTCTTATAATGTCCAGGCTAACTCTCTGGAGGCCCTCAGGATCAGAGTCAGGATCCACCAAAGTCCTTGGTCTTTAGGAGAAGTGAAGGAGGCAGGCAAGCTGCCGCATGGCTCTTTTAAGATGAATCCTGGACTCTGGAGTCTGGAGCCTGAAAGTCTTCCCTACTCAACATCAATTTTTACAGCTTTGTGTTCCAAATTTTCTCCCTTTGTCCCTTTCCTCCCACCTCCCCAAGACAGCAAGCAATCTAATAGAGGCTATATATAAAAAATCATTTTCCATATTTGTCATGTTGTACAAGAAAAATTAGACCAAAGTGGGGGAAAAGCTATGAGAAAAGAAAAAAAAAAAACAAATCTGAAAATACTTTACTTATTAACCACTTATGCATAAAGCAACTATAATTAAGGTTGTAGTATGTACAAAGAAAAGAAAATCCTTATCTTCAAGAGATTACACATAAAAGAAAAAACACATAAAGGAATAGAAAAGTTATGTGATAAGGGGGAAATAATTAAATGAAGATTGAAAGAATGAACATGACTGATTTGAGGACTATCTCAAATAGAGATTCTAATGAAGATTATTAACAGTTGGAGGAAGAGACCAGAGAGGTAGATGGGTCTTCCAGGATGGGAAGAGAAAGGGGGAAAGTGAAAAAGCTGCTGATTCTTGGAAAAAAAATCTAGAGAATTAGAAGCAGAGCCAGCAGAGGCAGGAGGGGGAAGGAGTAATATAATTGGACAGTTATGCAAATGAAAGTTCTGAGGAGGAACTTGTGAATTGGAGGATAAGAGCAAAAGTGCAGAGGCATCTCTCAGAGTATTTGGCTGCAGAAACAGAAGCATAGATTTTGTAAAAGCATAGATATGGAAGATAGGATTCCAGAGATGAAGAAGGATGAAAAGGCCAATTTGACTGGATCAAAGATATGCATTTGCAATATAGCATCCAGGTGCAAGAATGGCAGTCTATAGCTGCAGAATATATTATTGTTGTTCAATAGTTTCAGCTGAGTCTGACTATGAACCCACTTGTGGATTTCTTGCAAAGATACTAGAGTATTTTGTTTTTTCTTTCTTTAGTTCATTTACAGATGAGGAAACTGAGGCAAGCAGGGTTAAATGACTTTTCCAGGGTTACATAGCTAGGAAGTATCTGAGGGCAAATTGGAATTTGGGGAAATAAGATCTAGCATTTCATCCTCTATGTCACCTAGCAGTGCCAGTTGCAGAATAAAGCTTAAATAGCCTGCATAACGATTTAACCCTGAAATTTGGGCCTGTTAGCATTCAACATTTGACCCATCATTTAACCTACATAACTACAATAATAGTTATTAGATCTTTTGAAACATGAGAGGTCAGGGTGAGCAGAGCATAGTCATTTACTGCCTAATTTAAGTCTGTGTAGTTTGATTTTCTGTCTCAATAGAGCTTTGATTACCAATTTTGATTTGAAATTTCCCTTTTATTTTTTATATTCACTGCAAGATTGGTATGATTTATCATTTTAATAAACATAATTTCTTTTCCAATCTCCAGGTCACAAAAATAAAAATATTAACCATAGCTCTGGAATTCATCCCACATATTATCACAATTAAATTATATCATTTCACTTTTGAATAGAGTAATTAATAAATCTATAGGACCTTTCTACTACTACCACTAATAATAATATTTTCTAATTATAATAATGTAATAGTAGGAGATTTCATTCCTTTTTCCCAAATATATCACTTTTCCAGATTAAGATTTCCTAATTTTTAAAAATTAATCTACATAAAGCAGGTCTTTCATTTCTTTCACTATCTTATTCACTGTTCCTGCATTCAATACAATTGATCAATGTTATTCATAAAATATGCTAACCAAAACTGAATAAAATAACCTGATTTGGGAATATATTTATCCTCCTATACACAATTTCCCTTCTAACCTGTCTACCTGATGAAACAATATCATATAGTACTTTCTCTAGCAGATTATTATATATGTTGTCTTGTCAATAATAATAAATAAGAATACTTAATTGCTTATTATTTTCAGTCCCTCCAAAAACTGGTTACTTTCTTACTACCTAAGTAACTACCCATTACCTTTTTAAAAAGGCAAATCTGCCAAACCACCTGCTTGCAACCAGGATAACATGGCCTAAATAGCTCACAGAAGATTCCCAGGTGTGTGGAAGTTCCTACACTCTGATTCCCTGCCCCAGCTCCTTGCCCCAGTCTTCTTATGTTGTGGTGTGGGCTCAACAGACTATACCCATGCCCAATGGAAATAAAATTCTGAATTACTATTGATTAGAGAAATGCAAATGAGCAAAATCTGAGGTACCAGCTTTCACTTATCAGATTGACTAAAATAACAAGAAAAAATGATAAATACTGAAAGGGATGTGGGAAAACAGACATTAATATTGCATTATTGGTCAAGTTGTGAACTGATCCAGCCATTCTACGGAGCAATTTGAAACCCATGCCTACAGTTCCTATGGTCTTGCAATAAAGAGAGTCATCTGCACCCAGAAAGAGAACTATGGGGACTGAGTGTGGACAACAACATAATATTTTCACGTTTTTGTTGTTGTTTGCTTGCCTTTTGTTTTCTTTCTCATTTTTTATTTTTTTTATCTAATTTTTCTTGTGCAGCATGATAATTGTTTAAATACATATAGAAAGGGGACTTCCAGCCAAGATGGCGGCGAGGAGGCACACAACTGTGTAACCTCCGTGTTTTTCTCTCACTATCCATTTCATTTCATGCCTCTGAATTAATGCTCGACTGAAAAAAAACATACAATTAGTTACCAAGAGAAACAATCCTTGAGACTCGTCAGGAAAGGTCTGTTTTTGCGCGAGGGTGGGGACGGTTATTAGATCGGAAGCAGGCTGTGGGCAGCAGCGGCAGTGAGAGCACGGAAGGCGGCTCAGAGCCGAGCAGAGTGGAGAGGGGGTGGGGCGTGATCGCAGCAGTCTCTGCGGGGAGAGCTTTGCTACAGGATTAGATACTTTGCTCCGGCAGCAAGTCAGCAGCCCAGCAGAGAAGCTAAAAACACTGGGGGTGAAGAATACAACCCCAAACAACTGGAGTCTCTCAGGACCTGGCCACCCCTCCCCCACAGTGGCTCAGCACGCTCTTGGATCTCAGAGCGCAGGTGCAGCACAGTAGGGCCAGTGCCTCATGGCTACCTTGCCCCTCCCCCAAAGAAAGCAGCCTCCATTCAAGGGTTTTTTTCTTCTGTTTCTTTGATAGTTTGTCTTTGATTATTAGACAGAATGAGCAAGAAACTGAAAAAGACTTTAACCCTTGACAGCTTCTATACAGATAAAGAGCAGACTCCAAATCCTGAGGAGACTAAAAACAACCAGTCCCCAGGTGAATCCCCAAAGGAGGAGAACATCTGTTCCTCAGCACAGATGAATCTCATGGAGGAAATTTAAAAGGCTCTCACAAGGGAACTAGAAGAAAAATGGGAAAAGCAGAGTGAGGCTTGGCAAAAGGAGAAGGAGGCTTGGGAAAAGGAGAGGGAGGCTTGGCAAAAGAGTCTGGAGAAGTCATCCCACTCAGTTAAAGAGAGACTGGATAAAGAAATCAAATCCTTGAAAAATAGGATTGGTGAACTGGAAACAGAAAATAGCTCTCTAAAAAACAAAATTGGCGAAATGGAACAAAATTTCACAGAACAAAAGAACTCAATTGGACAATTAGAAAAAGATTTTTAATAAGTGAGTGAAGAAAATATTTCACTGAAAATCAGGGTCGAACAAATGGAATTGAATGACTCAAGGAGACAAGAAGAATCAGTCAAGCAAATCCAAAAAAATCAAACAATGGAAAAGAATGTGAAATACCTTCTGGGGAAGACAACAGACCTGGAAAACAGATCCAGGAAGACAACCTGAGAATCATCGGACTCCCAGAAAAGAATGATGAAAAAAAGAGCCTGGACACTATTTTCCAGGAAATTATCAAAGAGAACTGCCTAAAAGTCATAGGAACAGAGGGTAAAATAGACATTGAAAGAATTCATCGATCCCCTACTGAAAGGGATCCTAAAATCAAAACACCAAGAAATATAGTGGCCAAATGCCAGAACCCTCAGACAAAGGAAAAAATACTGCAAGAAGCTAGAAAAACCCAATTCAAGTATCAAGGAGCCACAATAAGGATCACCCAGGATCTGGCAGCATCCACATTAAAGGATCGAAGGGCCTGGAATATGATATTCCGAAAGGCTAAGGAACTTGGTATGCAACCAAAAATAACTTACCCAGCGAGAATGAGCATCTTTTTCCAGGGAAGAAGATGGACATTCAATGAAGTAAGCGAATTTCACCCTTTTTTGATGAAAAAGCCAGAACTTAACAAAAAATTTGATCTATAAGTACAGAACTCAAGAGAAATCTAAAAAGGTAAAGATTAATCTTGAGAACTATATTTCGGCTATAGAGATGTATAAAGAATACAGATATACCTTGTTCTAGAAACTAGATGTGGAAAGGACATTGTACCAGTAAAAGGGGAAAGTGGGGGTACTACATTTCATGAAGAGGCAAAGAAAACCTATTATATCTGAGAGAAAGAATGAAGAGGGATGAATATAGTGAGTATTTTACTGCTTTCAGAATTGGCTTTAAGAGAAAAATTGTAGACATATTCAATCTATGGTGAAACTTCTCCCACCTCATTGAAAAGTGAGAAGGGAAAAGTGAAAAGGGAAGGAATAAGCTAAGTGGAAGGGAATATGGTAACTGGGAGGGAAAGGGGTAAGATAGGGGGAGGAACTCTAAGGGGGGGGAGGGATACTAAAAAAGGGAGGGCTGTGAGAAGCAAGTGGTGCTCACAAGCTTAATACTGGGAAGGGGGGTAAGGGGGTAAGAAGGGAGAAAAGCATAAACCGGGGTTAACAAGATGGAAAGTAATACAGAATTGGTCATTTTAACCATAAATGTGAACGGGGTAAACTTCTCCATAAAGAGGAAGCAGTTAGCAGAATGGATTAAAAGCCAGAATCCTACAATATGTTGTTTACAGGAAACACACCTGAAGCGGGGAGATACATGCAGGTTAAAGGTAAAAGGTTAGAGCAAAATCTACTATGCTTCAGGTGAAGTCAAAAAAGCGGAGGTAGCCATCCTGATCTTAGATCAAGCTAAAGCAAAAATTGATCTAATCAAAAGAGATAGGGAAGGGCACTATATCTTGCTAAAGGGTAGAATGAATAATGAAGCAGTATCTATATTAAACATATATGCACCAAGTAGTGTAGCATCTAAATTCTTAAAAGAGAAATTAAGAGAGCTGCAAGAAGAAATAGACAGCAAAACTATAATAGTGGGAGATCTCAACCTTGCACTCTCAGAATTAGATAAATCAAATCACAAAATAAATAAGAAAGAAGTCAAAGAGATAAATAGAATACTAGAAAAATTAGATATGATAGATCTCTGGAGAAAATGTAATGGGGACAGAAAGGAGTACACCTTCTTTTCAGCAGTTCATGGAACTTATACAAAAATTGACCATATATTAGGACATAAAAACTTCAAACTCAAATGCAGTATGGCAGAAATAGTGAATGCATCCTTTTCAGACCATGATGCATTGAAAATTACATTCAATAAAAAGCCAGGGGAAAGTAGACCAAAAAATAATTGGAAACTAAATAATCTCATACTAAAGAATGATTGGGTGAAACAGCAAATTATAGACATAATTAATAACTTCATCCAAGAAAACGATAATAATGAGACATCATACCAAAATGTATGGGATGCAGCCAAAGAGGTAATAAGGGGAAATCTCATATCTCTAGAGGCCTATTTGTATAAAATAGAGAAAGAGAAGGTCAATGAATTGGGTTTGCAACTAAAAATGCTAGAAAAGGAACAAATTAAAACCCCCCAGTCAAACACTAAACTTGAAATTCTAAAAATAAAAGGAGAGATCAATAAAATTGAAAGTAAAAAAACTATTGAATTAATTAATAAAACTAAGAGTTGGTTCTATGAAAAAACCAACAAAATAGACAAACCCTTAGTAAATCTGATTAAAAAAAGGAAAGAGGAAAATCAAATTATTAGTCTTAAAAATGAAAAGGGAGAACTCACCACTAATGAAGAGGAAATTAGAGCAATAATTAGGAGTTACTTTGCCCAACTTTAAGCCAATAAATTTGACAACTTAAATGAAATAGAAGAATACCTCCAAAAATATAGCTTGCCTAAACTAACAGAGGAAGAAGTAAATAACCCAAACAGTCCCATCTCAGAAAAAGAAATAGAACAAATTATCAATCAACTCCCTAAGAAAAAACCCCCAGGACCAGATGGATTTACATCTGAATTCTATCAAACATTTAAAGATCAATTAACTCCAATGCTAAATAAACTATTTGAAAAAGTAGGGATTGAAGAAGTTCTACCAAACTCCTTTTATGACACAGACATGGTACAGATACCTAAACCAGGTAGGCTGAAAACAGAGAAAGAAAATTATAGACCAATCTCCCTAATGAATATTGATGCTAAAATCTTAAATAAAATATTAGCAAAAATATTACAGAAAATCATCCCCAGGATAATACACTATAACCAAGTAGGATTTATATCAGGAATGCAGGGCTGGTTCAATATTAGGAAAACTATTAACATAATTGACTATATCAATAACCAACCAAACAAAAACCATATGATCATCTCAATAGATGCAGAAAAAGCATTTGATAAAATCCAACAGCCATTCCTAATAAAAACACTTGAGAGTATAGGAATAAATGGACTTTTCCTTAAAATAGTCAGAAGCATATATTTAAAACCTTTAGTAAGCATCATATGCAATGGGGAAAAACTGGAACCTTTCCCAATAAGATCTGGAGTGAAGCAAGGTTGCCCACTATCACCATTATTATTCAATATTATATTAGAAACACTAGCCTCTGCAATAAGAGTGGAGAAAGAGACTAAAGGAATTAGAGTAGGAAATGAGGAAACCAAACTATCACTCTTTGCAGATGATATGATGGTATACCTAGAGAACCCCAGAGATTCTACTAAAAAGCTATTAGAAATAATTCATAATTTTAGCAAAGTAGCAGGATACAAAATAAATCCCCATAAATCCTCAGCATTTTTATAACCACCAACAAAATCCAAGAGCAAGAGATACAAAGAGAAATTCCATTCAAAATAACTGATGATAGCATAAAATATTTGGGAATCTACCTACCAAAGGAAAGTCAGGAATTATATGAGCAAAATTACAAAAAAGTTTCCACACAAATAAAGTCAGACAAATATTTGGAAAAATATTAAGTGCTCTTGGATAGGTCGAGCGAATATAATAAAGATGACAATACTCCCTAAACTAATCTATTTATTTAGTGCTATACCAATCAGACTTCCAAGAAAATATTTTAATGATCTAGAAAAAATAACAACAAAATTCATATGGAACAATAAAAAGTCGAGAATCTCAAGGGAATTAATGAAAAAAAATCAAATGAAGGTGGTCTAGCTGTACCTGATCTAAAATTATATTATAAAGCAGCAGTCACCAAAACCATTTGGTATTGGCTAAGAAATAGATTAATTGATCAGTGGAAAAGGTTAGGTTCACAAGACAGAATAGTCAACTATAACAATCTAGTGTTTGACAAACCCAAAGATTCTAACTTTTGGGATAGGATTTCATTATTTGACAAAAACTGCTGGGATATGTGGAAATTAGTATGGCAGAAATTAGGCAAGGACCCACACTTAACACCATATATCAAGATAAGATCAAAATGGGTCCATGACCTAGGCATAGAGAACGAGATTATAAATAAATTAGAGGAACATAGGATAGTTTATCTCTCAGACTTGTGGAGGAGAAAGAAATTTGTGACCAAAGATGAACTAGAGACTATTACTGATCACAAAATAGAAAATTTTGATTATATCAAATTTAAAAGCCTTTGTACAAACAGAACGAATGCAAACAAGATTAGTAGGGAAGCAACAAACTGGGAAAACATCTTTACAATTAAAGGTTCTGATAAAGGCCTAATTTCCAAAATATATAGAGAACTGACTCAAATTTATAAAAAAATCAAGCCATTCTCCAATTGATAAATGGTCAAAGGATATGAACAGACAATTTTCAGAGGATGAAATTGAAACTATTACCACTCATATGAAAGAGTGTTCCAAATCACTATTGATCAGAGAAATGCAAATTAAGACAACTCTGAGATATCACTACACACCTGTCAGATTGGCTAAGATGACAGGAAAAAGTAATGATGAGTGTTGGAGGGGATGCGGGAAAACGGGGACACTGATGCATTATTGGTGGAGTTGTGAACGAATCCAACCATTCTGGAGAGCAATCTGGAATTATGCCCAAAAAGTTATCAAAATGTGCATACTCTTTGATCCAGCAGTGTTTCTATTGAGCTTATACCCCAAAGAGATACTAAAAAAGGGAAAGGGACCTGTATGTGCCAAAATGTTTGTAGCAGCCCTGTTTGTAGTGGCTAGAAACTGGAAAATGAATGGATGCCCATCAATTGGAGAATGGCTGGGTAAATTGTGGTATATGAATGTTATGGAATATTATTGCTCTGTAAGGAATGACCAGCAGGATGAATACAGAGAGGCTTGGAGAGACCTACATGGACTGATGCTGAGTGAGATGAGCAGAACCAGGAGATCATTATATACTTCGACAACGATATTGTATGAGGATGTATTCTGATGGAAGTTGATTTCTATGACAAAGAGACCTAACTGAGTTTCAATGGATAAATGATGGACAGAAACAGCTACACCCAAAGAAGGAACACTGGGAAACGAATGTGAACTATTTGCATTTTTGATTTTCTTCCCGAGTTATTTTTACCTTCTGAATCCAATTCTCCCTGTGCAACAGGAGAACTGTTCGGTTCTGCAAATATGTATTGATGATAGGATATACTGCAACATATTTAACATATATAGGACTGCTTTCCATCGGGGGCGGGGTGGAGGGAGGGAGGGGAAAAATCGAAACATAAGCGAGTGCAAGGGATAATGTTGTAAAAAATTACCCTGGCATGGATTCTGTCAATACAAAGTTATTATTAAACAAAATAAAATTAAAATTAAAATAAATAAATACATATAGAAAAACTGAACATGTTTACATATTGAAATACTTGCTATCTATGGGAGAGGGGGAAGGGAGGGAAAAATTTGAACACAAGGTTTTGTAAGAGTGAATATTGAAAATTATGCATATGTTTTAAAAATAAAAAGCTTTAATAAAAGAACTATAGCCTAAAGAACTATAAAACAGTGCATACCCTTTAATCCAGCTGTGTCATTACTAGGTCTATTTCCCAAAGAAATAATGAAATATGGAAAAGAATCCACATGTGCCAAAATATTGGTAGCAACTCTTTTTCTGGTGGCTAAGAATTGAAAATTGAGTGGAAGCTTATCAATTAGAGAATGACTAAGTTAAGGTATATGTATGTAATAGGATATAATTGTTCTATAGTTCTATAAGAACTATAATTGCTCTATAATGAGCAGGTTGATTTCAGAAAAGCCTGGAGAGAATTTTGTGAATTGATACTAGATGAAATTAGAAGAACAAAGAGAGCATCGTACACAATAATAGCAAGATTATGAGATGATTAACAGTGGTAGATGCATCAACAATGCAGTGATTGAAGCCAAAACCAATACGTTTATGGTGGGAAATGTCATCTGCCTCCAGAGAAAGAACTATGGAGACTGAATTTGTATCAAAAGTAAGTATTTTCAATTTTTTTCTTGCTTATATTTTCTCTTTTGTTCTGATTTTTTCCCACAAAACAACTAATATGGTATTGTGTTTAAAATGATTTTACATGTATAACTTCCATCAGATTACGTGCTATCTTGGTGAGAAAGGTAATTAGGGGAAAGAGGGAAAAAAGTGCAAGTCAAAATGTTACAAAATTAATGTTGAAAATTATCTTCACATGTAATTGGAAAAATGAAGTACTATTGAGAAAAAAAATAAAAAGAAGGATGCTACATAAAAATGAAAAGTCCTTCCATAATGTGTACTCCACTTTCTCTTCTCTCCCTCTCTTCTTAACCACTTACAATCTAGCTCCTGATTTTTTTTCTTTTTCTTTTTTATTATAGCTTTTTATGTACAAAACCAATTCATGGGTAATTTTTCAACACTGAACTTCTAAAAACTTCTGTTTCAACTTTTCCCCTCCTTTCCCCAAACCACCTCCCCCAGATGGCAGGTAGTTCCATACATGTTGAATCTGTTAAAGTATATGTTAAATACAATATGTATATAGATAGATAGATAGATAGATAGATAGATAGATAGATAGATAGATATAGATATATGACAGAGACATAGAAAGATTGAGACAGAGGTGAGGACACCCACTCCATATACAGAAGAGGGAGAGTGAGAGAGACAGACAGACAGAGAGAAATGCACACATGCCCACACAAATTAAAAAGCAATTCAAGAGGAGAAATCACAGAAAGCTGAGATGAGATAGGATTTGAGCTGAGTTTTGAAAGACAGAGAAACTAAGACTTAGAAGTGAGAAAGTAAAATTTTCCAAGAATGAGTGACAACTACTATCTATATATGGGGGAGGGGGAGTTCAAAATATCTCTAGTAATAATTTTATATTGCATGAAACGTTCTCTCTACTTCAATCAGCCTACAGTGATTTTTATCTGTTTTATTTGACAGAAATGGAAAGAGGAGAGAACAAAGATATGGATGGCAATCAATTATTAGAACTGCAACATTGATCATTCATGCTGATGCAGATCAGGAATTTTTTCATTAGAAATCACTTTAGCTGAGTCTAAGGACCACATTTTCTTAAATTTTAAATTTAATTATTTACATTGTAGAAATTAATATGTCCAACAAAATTTGATAAACATAAATGGTTTTCCACGCTAATTCCAATATATTAAATGGAACACTTTTTTTTTTCTTTAACGTTATCTTATACTAGCTCAGTTGGTACTTCTTTTAGGTTTACTGTGCTAGTTTTTTGTAGAATAGGATAAAAAAAAGAGATGAATAAAATAAAGGTAATTGCTTTCATCTGTCTTTTTTCCCAAAGAAATCTTAATTACAACACAAAAGTGCCTAGTGCACTGGAAACCCATCTATCAGACTTCACATATAAAATCAGTGTTTCTTTTTAAGTCATCTGTCAACTTCATCTTAAAGAAAAAAAATCAAAATATCCAGAAGGAATTGGAAAACAAAATCTAAGTGACATACCAATGATACTTTAAGATGTTAATTATAAGAACAATAAACCTCATTTTTTGAGTTTCTCTAATGAGTCAATATGATCATTTTCTAGTATCAGAAGGGTAGTAATTTGCCAAAAGAAGTGTTAATGGCTGTCCCAAAGCTTCCCCTTGTTTGCACCAGAGTAAACAAGGATTGTCACAGAAAGATTTTTTAAAAGATCTTTATTTCTATAATCTTTTACATTGATTTCAAGTTCATAATTATTTTTCAAAATACTTCCAGATTTTCAATGTAATTATTTTGTGTGTTTTTTTGAAAATGAAAGAGATAGGTGGAGCCAGAAAATTATTAAATGTGAATGAAAAACTAACTAGTTAAAACATTTACTAGACACTTAATATTAGCTACTGTTCCCAGAATAAGAATGGGAGCAAGATGAATAGAGGTAAACATGGTGATATGACATGAAAATTGAAGATGTCTTAGAACTAACAAAGTTGTAAGTCAGAGTCAGTCTTATTATAGTAAATATTTATCTATTAGAAGATCATAGGAATAGACAGACTTGTTGTGCCAGGTGGAAGTAGAGATGAGAGTGCAGGTGAATGATGATGATGGCTCAGTGATCAAAATATGACACAAATCAGAAGTCCAGTGCCTCTTAGTGCAGTTGGAGCACCAGGTTGAAAGTACACATTGAATTATAAGAATATGTCATGGCAATGTCCATGGAAGAATAGTATGGTAGGTCCAGACTGGGAAAAAAATTGTCATGAATGTTCTTTAATCAGAAGCCTAGTCCTATACTCTCAGATCTCTGGGACATATTAAATACTTTGGAACTATTGGAAGATCTTTCTTTCTTTAATTATTAAGTCAAGTGGCTAAAATCAAGAAATTTTTGAACTCCTTTCTAATTATTTTATTCTATAAAAATAGTCTCAATAAGAACTTAATTGCAATTTAAATAGAAAATAATTCATTCATCAGGTGGCAGCTTCTTTATTCTCTAGATACTTCTGAATCTCTAACCTTTTTCAGAAGGCTGGAGTGGGGTGAAGATTTCTGTAATAGCAGGCCTCAAAACTTAGTTTTTCCCTCATTAACTCCCCACACATAATATTAGGCTCCATAAAATAAATCAAAGAGATTTTTTGTATTTGAGATGTTAACAACTTATTGATGCAGTCATTGGAATCTATAGGTTTTCATTTCTCCAAGATGGTATGATTTAAAGAGAACAGTGTTTACTATTCTCCTGGCCTGTGTTCTGAGCTGTGAGCAAACACAGACACTCTTCTCTGCCATATAACTGTGAACAGTTCCCCTGTGGCTGCAAGTTCTGGTAACCAAGTGCTCCTAGTCATCTTGAGAATGTGACCAAGCAATATAATCTGGATCCTATTATGGGTAAGGGAACAAGAGTTCTGTACCCAGTGTAAGCAAAGAATCCACTGTCATTTCATTTTTGCCCTTACCAAATATGGATTGAAAGCTACAGAAACAGAAGCTATTCCCACACTGTCACTAACCAGTTATCAAAGAGGCAACTCAAGCTAAACTTCCAAAGTCATTTTACATGAAGTCACATCCCTAACCAAGATAAGATATTGAAAAAATTATTTTATGTTCACCAGTTCTATTCCGTAACTTTGAGTTGTCTTTATCTTGTACTTCAAAAACATCCTGCCATATTTCCCCATTTTTTATTTTAGTATTTGAGTGACTGAACTTTCTTTATTTATACAATCTAAAATGTACTTTTTAATATTTATTCTAGAAATTTCCTGACATCAACTATGCTATATATAAAAACAAGGTTTATTTTTAGTCTTAGGTCTAGCTTGTCATTCATCCTCAATCTAATTTCTCATTCAATTTTACAAAGTACTGCTATTTATAAGATGCTATTTTTAGCATTGCAGATTTCCTTGTTACAAATTCTTTCCTTTTGTTACTTTTTCTATTTCTAACATAAATCTATGTTAGATTTGAATAAGCCCTTGGACCCTTTTTAAGGTAAGATATAAATCTTCCCCGATTGCTGGTCATGCATCTTTCTCAAATGTCTCCTTAATGAAGAGCTTACTGTCAAATGAAGCAGTGGATTTTTTGGACAGGTCTAATTATTAGATAATCAAAATCTGTTCCAATCCATTCCTTTGAGTTTTCCTTTAGGGATAAGTTCAAAACAAATATACTCCCTCTCTGCTATAGCACACTTTTTCAAATATTGAGGAGAAAGAAAATGTTCATCATTATATAGCCTTCATCATTCTAAGTTATGCCATTTCATAGTCATCTCTAAGTTAAAGGTCTGTAGTTCCTTCTATCTTACAAATAGTGATTTTAATTCAGAAATACTCAAATGGATCTATAATATCATCAGAGTGAGTGTCAGTCTTCTCCTTGATGATACAAATTGCAATATACCCACAGCAACTCATCATTTACATTCAAACACATACTATGTTACCCATGTCCTCTGACTAGTATGAGATCATTTAGATACTACTCTTAAATTGATATATCAAAGATAGTATTAGCTTTTTTCCCATAGAAGCATAACTCTTGTTATCTTTGCTTTTATTTTGATTTTCCAAGAATCTCAACATTTTTAGGTGTTCAATGCATTCATTAAAGGATTGCTAACTTTTGTCTGTTCGCTTTCAAAAAAAAAAACTACACTAATTTGATATTGAAAGAGAAATATAGAATTAGAATAAAACTATAACAGGTCCATAGGAAAATGTAATATACTTTTAATGAAGAAATTTTGGAAGATGGGTCAGTGTATAAAAACGTACTGAATTATGAACCCTCCAAAATGGAGATTTATCATTAACCATTAAAGAAGTATGTGAGTCATTCCATGCTGTAGGCCTTCTAATCTGTAGTGGCTAAGAAATGATTACTTAAGAGCTAGGAAATATATGATGCTCTTTTTCAAGCCTTCTTGAATTCATCTCCAAACAGACTTTCTTTAGGTATTTCTGCTAACAAGGCTTTATTCATTAATTTTACAATTGTGCAAAAAAAAAAAAAAATCCATCAGAACTATTGGACTCACTCTTTGCTAGGGTTGACCAGAATTGAAAGAACTGAATTCTGGCCACACCAAACACAAGAGAAATAGGATAATTGTACTCTCTTGATAAGAAGAAAATCCCTTACAATGGCACATAGAAAAACGGCTCTGTCTTGAGAAGATTGAGCCAATAAGATCCTGGAGAAATTTGATTTAGCCCAAAATACTTCATAATGATGTCTCAGAACTGGATTTTTACTCGAAGACTTACTCTGGGGACAAATAAAAATAAAACTGACATAGTATCATTTTCATCCCAGGAGAAGAGACCAACTTTACTATAAAGGTAAGTGTCAATAGGCTAGAAAAATTGAGCAAAAAAAACCAAATTACCTTACCAAGATAAAATAATAATAATAATAATAACAACAACAACAACAACTAGGATGACAAGAAATATCCAGACAAAACTTAGAAGGAAAATTGTCAAAACAGCTATAAGCAGTCTTAAATAAAACTGAGAATTGTCCATAAGCCCAATAAGAATGGGAGAGAAAAGACAGAAACTTGCTGACCCCTCCCCAAAACTGCTCAAAATTCCTCTATATAATGACTCTAAACAATCGTTAGAATTTCAGAACACATAAAAAAAGGAAGCAGAAATTTTTTCAGCTGAAAACAGCTCTAAAGATCAGCAGCAAAAGTCTGTAGCACCAGGTTTGGAGTCCAGCTTGCAGTCCTGGTACAGAGTGCCCCATGTTAGCTCTGACTCCAATATCAGAAAAACAGGAAATGGCCTAGGGATAACTGAATCAGCACTAGTATTGGTGGCTTACAGACTGCCCAGCCCGGAGATAACAAAGATGAGTTAGAAGGTAATCAGAAAAGTTATGTAGAACCACGGTAGGAGTTTAGTGCACAGCCCCTGTGCAGGCAGCTTTAGTGCACTTGATATTAAAGCTACAGTGGGTGGAGACACTCCTAACAGCTCCAGGACAAAAAAGAGTTTTTGTGGTCAGGTCTCTAAAAAGATCTCTGAAAAAAATTACATAAACCCCTGAAACTTGGAACATGCTCCCTCCACCTTGGAAATAGAGCCCTACTTTAACAAAGAGTTAAAAATCAAGTAATAGACTAGAGAAAGGAGCAGAAAACAAACAAACAAAAAAAGATTCTGATCTTAAAAAGTTATTATGGTCACCAAGAAGATCAAAACACACATCAAAATACCTAACTTAAAAATGACAAGCAGAGATACATTTTGTTAAAAGGAACCATAGACAATGAAATAATATCTATAGCAAACACATATGTATCAAAAAGCATAGCTTCTAAGTTCTTAAAAGGAAAGTTAAAAGTTACAGAAGGAACTTTACAATAAAATTATATTTGTGAGAGAACTTAATTTTCCCTCTTGGGACTTGATAAATCCAACCAAAAAATCAACAAGAAAGAATTCAGCAGATGAGTTTGGGGGAAAAAAATAGATATGATAGCTCAGAAAACTGGATGAAAATGTAAAGGATTTTACCTTTTTCTCAAATGTACATGGAACCTTCACAAAAATTGACCTCATATTAAGGCATAAAAATCTTCCAAACAAATGTAGAAAATAGAAATGGATTTTTTAAATTAATTTATCTTATTTTATTTTTAATGCTTTTTATTTTCAAAATATATGCATAGATAGTTTTCAACATTCACTCTTACAAAATCTTGTGCTCCAATTTTTTTCTTCCTCCCTGCCCCATTACCTTTCCCAGATGGCAAGTAAACCAGTATATGTAAAACATATACAATTCTTCTTGACATATTTCCACAATTATCATTTGCTGCACAAGAAAAATCAGATAAAAAAGAAACAAAATATGATAAGGAAAACAAAATGCAAGCAAACAACAACAAAAAAAGTGAAAATACTATGTTGTGATACACACTGGGTCCCCAAAGTCCTGTCTCTGAGTACAAATGTCTCTCTTCATCATAAGACCACTTGAACTGGCCTGAGTCACCTCGCTATTGAAAAGAGTCACTTTCATCATAATTGATCATCATAATGCGGGAAAACAGGGACACTGATGCATTGTTGGTGGAGCTGTGAACGAATCCAACCATTCTGGAGAGCAATCTGGAATTATGCCCAAAAAGTTATCAAAATGTGCATACCCTTTGATCCAGCAGTGTTTCTATTGGGCTTATACCCCAAAGAGATACTAAAAAAGGAAAGGAACCTGTATGTGCCAAAATGTTTGTAGCAGCCCTGTTTGTAGTTGCTAGAAACTGGAAAATGAATGGATGCCCATCGATTGGAGAATGGCTGGGTAAATTGTGGTATATGAATGTTATGGAATATTATTGCTCTGTAAGGAATGACCAGCAGGATGAATACAGAGAGGCTTGGAGAGACCTACATGGACTGATGCTGAGTGAGATGAGCAGAACCAGGAGATCATTATACACTTTGACAACGATATTGTATGAGGATGTATTCTGATGGAAGTTGATTTCTATGACAAAGAGACCTAACTGAGTTTCAATGGATAAATGATGGACAGAAACAGCTATACCCAAAAAAGGAACACTGGGAAACGAATGTGATCTATTTGCATTTTTGATTTTCTTCCCGAGTTATTTTTACCTTCTGAATCCAATTCTCCCTGTGCAACAGGAGAACTGTTCAGTTCTGCAAATATGTATTGATGATAGGATATACTGCAACATATTTAACATATATAGGACTGCTTTCCATCGGGGGGGGGGGGTGGAGGGAGGGAAGGGAAAAATCGAAACATAAGCGAGTGCAAGGGATAATGTTGTAAAAAATTACCCTGGCATGGATTCTGTCAATACAAAGTTATTATTAAATAAAATTAAATTAAAATTTAAAAAAAGAATTGATCATCATATCTTCTTGTCGCTGTTTACAATGTTCTCTTGGTTCTACTCATTTCACTTAGCATCAGTTGATATTAAGTCTTTTTAGACCTTTCTGAAATCATTGGGCTGATCAGAAAACAGAAATGTTAACTGCATCCTTTTGAAATCATAATGCAATGAAAATTATTTAACAAAGGATCATGGAAACATAGATTGAATTTTTTTGGAAACTAAATAATCTAATTATAAGAAATGAGTGAGTTAAATAACAAACCCTTAGAACAAAAACTTTATTTTAAAAATGACAACAATGAGAATATCTGAAAATTGCAAATAAAGCAATATTTTGGGGAAACATGTCAAAATGATTACATAAATAAAATAAAGAGTAGATTAAGGATTTGAATGTGCAATTTAAAATAGTAGAAAATTGTGGTGTTCTCTTCTTTTATATGATATATGATGGTCTTCTGGGAGCAGGTTTCTCAGGAGGGTTTTCTGGAGGCAGCCTTAGTTTCAGCTCTGAGTAATAATCACCCCAAATGTAGCCAGATGTTATTTTTTTTTGTTATTTTTTTTTAAATTTTTATTTAATAATTACTTTATATTGACACTCATTTCTGTTCCAATTTTTTTCCCTCCCTCCCTCCACCCCCTCCCCTAGATGGCAAGCAGTCCTTTATATGTTGGATATGTTGCAGTATATCCTAGATACAATATATGTTTGCAGAACCGAACAGTTCTCTTGTTGCATAGGGAGAATTGGATTCAGAAGGTAAAAATAACCCGGGAAGAAAAACAAAAATGCAGATAGTTCACATTCGTTTCCCAGTGTTCTTTCTTTGGGTGTAGCTGCTTTTGTCCGTCATTTATCAATTGAAACTCAGATCTCTTTGTCAAAGAAATCTCCTTCCATCAAAATATGTCCTCATACAATATCGTTGTCGAAGTGTATAATGATCTCCTGGTTCTGCTCATTTCACTTAGCATCAGTTCATGTAAGTCTCGCCAGTCCTCTCTGTATTCATCCTGCTGGTCATTTCTTACAGAACAATAATATTCCATAACATTCATATACCATAATTTACCCAGCCATTCTCCAATTGATGGGCATCCATTCATTTTCCAGTTTCTAGCCACTACAAACAGGGCTGCTACAAACATTTTGGCACATACAGGTCCCTTTCCCTTCTTTAGTATTTCTTTGGGATATAAGCCCAATAGAAACACTGCTGGATCAAAGGGTATGCACAATTTGATAATTTTTTGGGCATAATTCCAGATTGCTCTCCAGAATGGTTGGATTCGTTCACAACTCCACCAACAATGCAATAGTGTCCCAGTTTTCCCGCATCCCCTCCAACATTCATCATTATTTTTTCCTGTCATCTTAGCCAATCTGACAGGTGTGTAGTGGTATCTCAGAGTTGTCTTAATTTGCATTTCTCTGATCAATAATGATTTGGAACACTCTTTCATATGAGTGGTAATAGTTTCAATTTCATCCTCTGAAAATTGTCTGTTCATATCCTTTGACCATTTATCAATTGGAGAATGGTAGCCAGATGTTAAAATCCAACTGTTTATTTTCTCCTTCCAAGTCTTATCTCTTTCCTTGGGCCCGGGGAGCTTTCTTAGAGGTCTATCTCACTCCTTGGTTCCAAGAGCTCTTGCAGCTTGTCTGCCAGCTTCTGCCTCCAGTTCTCTCTGAATCTTCTCAATTGATGCTTCTACTCATTCCTGGCTCTCAGTCTCCCAGAGTGCTCTTTGGCCCTGAAAGCTTCTTGCTTATTACACTGTACACTGAGTACATGCCAATCATTATATCACTAGGAAACCATTATTTGTTGCAGGATTAAATCAATGCTAAACTAGATTTAACCATTGTCTCCTCAATTCCACTTAGTACCTTGTTTCAAGTTCTGCCCCATAACATCTCCTTGTAGGATCAGATCAATCATACTGAACCATGCTAAATTAGATAATTATTGTCTCTATCAATTCTAATAACTTAATACTTTGTTAGGATTCCAACAGAAAATGATCAAATTTTAAATCCATAATTGCACAACAAATTGGAAACCTTAAAAATCAAAAGAGAGATTAGAAATATTGAGAGGAAAATAATTGAACTAAGAAACAAAAATAGAAAGTGGTTTTATGAAAAAAAAAAAAACATTAGTTAATTTGACCCAAAAAAGATAGGAAAAAACCAAATTATCAGTATCAAAAATGAAAAGGGTATATGAACCACAAATGAAAATGAAATTAAAGTAATTCCTAGGAGATATTTTGCCCAATTATATGCTGCTAAATCTGACAATTTAAATTAACTGAATAATCATTTACCAAAAATATAAATTGCCCAGATTAACAGAAGAAGAAACAAAATAGTTAAATAAGGTTATTTTAGAAAAAGAAAGTGAACAAGAAATAAATAAGCTTCCTAAGAAAAAATCTGCAGGAATAAATGAATTCACAAGTGAATTGCAACAAATATATACAGAACAATTAATACACACACACACATACTATTTAGGAAAATGGGCAAATGAGAAGTCATGCCAATTTTTTTTGACACAAATTAATTCTGAAAACTAAAAACAGGAAGAATAAAAACAGAGGGAAAATAGACAAATTATCTGAAGAAATATTGATATAATTCACACACATATATGTATAAACACACACACACACACACACACACACACACACACACACATGATTTCAGCAACACCATGAGCCTGTGGTATTTATACCAGCAATGAAAAGTTGGTTCAGTATTAGGAAAACTGTCATTATATGTGACCAAATCAATAGCAAAAACAACATAGGTCATATGATTATTTCAATAGAGACATAAAAATTATTTGAAAAAATTCAACCACCTTTCCTATTAAAAGACTTTAGAAAGCCTTAAAAAGGAGCTTTCCTTACTGTTTCTATCTCAAACACTTAGCAAATATTATCTATAATGGGGATAAACTGGAAGACTTCTTAGTAAGAGCAGGGATGAAGGAGGAATGCTCACTATCATCACTATCATTCAATATTATTCTAGAAATTCTGTCTATAACAATAAGGAAAGAAAAAAAAAACAGAAGCAATTAGAATAGGCAGTAGGGTAAACAAAACTATCACACTTTGTAGATGACATAAGGGGACACATTAAGAATCAATAAAAAACTAATTGAAATAATTAACAATTAGCAAAGTTTCAGTGTTCAAAATAAATCATTATAAATCATCAGTATTTCTATATGCGACCAACAAAGTCTAGCAGGAAGAGATGCAAAAGGAAATTTCACTTAAAACAACAGCAGAAAATATAAGTTATTTGGAAATCTAATTTCTTTTCTTTCTTTCTTTTTTTCCTGAGACAATTGGGTAAGTCACTTGCCCAGAGTCACACACAGCAAGAATCACTCAAACAAACTAAAAAGAATGAAAAATGGAAGAAAATGTGAAATAGCTTATTGGCAAAACATATTTGGAAAGAGATCAATCTTCCAAGGAAAACCCTCCAAAAACTACAATCTCAAGGAAAAAAAGAGTGCAAGCTGCCAGACAAAAACAATATAAAGATCAAGGAGCAACAGTCAGGATTACCCAGGATCTGGCAGCTTCTACAGTGAAGGATGGGAGGGCCAGAAATATCATATTCCAGAAGGCAAATGACTTGAGGTTATATGTAAGAATTAACTACCCAGTGAGACTGAGTATCATCTTTCAGGGGAGGAGAGGGAGCTTCCATAATATAAGAGCCTTTCAATCATTTCTATTAAAAAAAGTATAACTAAACAGAAAGTCTAATCTACAATCTATGCAAGAGAACCATAAAAGGTAAACAGAGAAAAATATAAATTTAAAAGTTAAACTGTTCCCATCCCTAGATAGCAAAATATATCTGATTCTTGGGAATTGTATCTGTCAGTGAGACAGAACAGAGGCGGACATCACATGGACTGAGGATGTGGCTGTGAATGGTCTCTGATGTAATGACATCAATGACAAACATATTAAGAGATGGGAAAGGTCTGCACTGAAAAAAAGAGGAAAGGGGAGGTATAATGGGACATTTAGTCATATGAAGAGGTACAAAAGACATATTACAAGCTAGGGAAAGAATGGAGGGAGTTGAGCATTACCTGAAGCTTGGTATCATCAGTTCTGGCCTTAAAACAGTATAACTGTTAGATGTAGAAATCATTCAGTTAGGTGTAGAAATTTATCTTACCCTATAAAAAAGTAGAAGAAAGAGGAAAAGAAACAAAAGGGGCAGGATAGAAGGGAGGGCAACATCTCTAGGGAAAAAGATAAGAGAAGGGGGGAAAGTGTCGATAAAATATAAAGTAGTGGGTGAAATAGGTTAAAAAAAAACAATGGTAAGACAAGGAGGAGGGGTGATAGGAGATAAGGTAGTGGGTGTGGTGGGTCAAAATAGATACAGGACAGGGTGGAAAGAAAGAATAAAAACATATCCAGGGGAGAGAATAGGATGGAGTAAAATACAGAGCTGGTAATCAAAACTGTTAATGTCAATGGATGAACTCTCCCATAAAACAAATACCAGAGTGGATTAAAAAATGAATCCTACAATATGTTCTTTACAAGAAACGTATTTGACACAGAGAGAAATATACAGACTAAATGTAAAAGGCTGGAATAGATTTTATTATGTTTCAGCTGTAGGGAAAAAAGCAAGCCTAGAAATTCTAATCTCAGATAAAGCAAAAGTAAAAATAGATCTTAATTAAAGAGATAAGAAGGGAAATTATATCTTGGTAAAGGTTATCATAAATAATGAAGTAGTGATAATATTAAATATGTATGCACCAAGTGGTACAATAGGCAAATTACTAGAGAAGATTTTAAGCCAGTTACAGGATGAAGTGGATAGCAAGAAAATTCTAGTAAGTGGCCTCAACCTCCCTCTCTCAGAATCAGGCAATTCTAACAAAAAATAAAGAAAGAAAGTAGGAGGTTTAATAGGATACTAGAAAATCTAGATATGATAGACTTCTGAAGAAAAAAGAATAGGGAAAGAAAGGAATATATCTTTTTTTTTTTTCAGTACATTGCTCTGACACAAAAATTGACCATGTATTAGGACATTAAAAACCTCGCAATCAAATATAGATGCTTTCTTTTCAGACCACAATGTAATAAAATTATGTTGAATAAAGGGTCAGGGAAAGATAAACTAAAAAACATTTGAAAAATAAACAATCTTATTCTAATTATTGAGTGGGTCAAAAACAAATCTCAGAAGCAATCCATAATTTCATCCAAGAAAATGAAAATATTGAGACAACATACAAAAACCTACGAGTTGTAGCCAAAGCAATTCTTAGGGGAAATTATTTATCTCTAAATAGTTATATAAATAAAATGGAAAAAGAGATCAGTGAATTAGTCATGCAACTAAAAAAAACTAGCAAAAGAAAAAAAATAAAAACTCAATTAAATATGTAATTAGAAATTTTGAAACTCAAAGGAGAGATTAACAAAATAGAAATTAAGAAAACTGTTGAACTAATAAACACAATTAAGAGATGTATTTATGAAAAAACTAAGAAAGATAAATCTCTGGTTAATTTGATTGGAAAAAAAGAGAAAAAAAAAAAACAAATCACCATTATCAAAAATGAAAAGGGTGAAATCATTACCAATAAAAACGAAATTAAAGCAAAATTTAGGAGCTATTTTTCCCAATATTATGGCAGCAAGTCTTGCAATCTAATCCAAATGGATGAATATTTACAAAAAAATAAATTGCCCAGTTTAACAGAAGAAGAAATAGTTAAATAGTTTCATTTTAGAAAAAGAAATTGATCAATTCATTAATAAATTCCCTAAGAAAAAAATCTCCAGGGCTTAATGGATTCACAAGTGAATTCTATCAAACATGAAAAGATGAATTAATTCCAATAATATGTAAACTATTTGCAAAAATAGATAAAGCAGAACTGACAAATTCCATTTGACACAATTATTAAAGTGATATGTAAACCTGGAAGATCCAAAACTGAGACAGAAAATTACAGACCAATCTTTGTAATGATCATTGATGCAAAAATTTTAAACACGATATTAGCAAAGAGATTATAGCAATTTATCATCAGGATAATACATTATGACCAAGTAAAATTTATACCAGGAATGCAGGGGTGGTTCAAATATCAGGAAAACTCTTACATAACACACCATATTAATAACAAAACCAACAGAAATTATATGATAATCTCAGAAGATGCAGAAAAAGCTTTTAAGAAAATACAGCACCTATTCTTATTAAGAACACTAGAGAGCATAAGTATAAGGGGAGCTTTCTTAAAATAGTAACCATTATTTATCTAAAACCTACATCAAGCTTTATTTGTAATGGAGAGAAGCTGGATGCATTTCCAATAAGATCAGAGGTGAAACAATGCTGCCAATTATCACCACTATTATTAAATATTGCACTAAAAATGTTGGCTTTAGAAATAAGAAAAAAAAGAAACTAAAGGAATAAGAATAGACAGCAAGGAAATAAAACTATCACTTTTTGCAGATGAAATGGGAATCTAGAGAATCTTAGAGAATTCTAGGAAATTATACAAAAATGTACTGGAAATAATTCTCAGTTTAGTGAAATTGCAGGACATAAAATAAACCCACACAAATCTTCAGCATTGCTATGTATTATTGACAAAGCCCATCAGCAAAAGACATTAAGAGAAATTTTATTTAAAATTACTGTAGAAAACATAAAATACTTGAGGGTCTACGTGCTCAGACATATGAACACAATTACAAAATACTTTTCACATAAATCAAATCAGTTTTAAACAATTGGAAAAATATCAATTGTCCATGAGTAGGCTGAGCTAATACAATAAAAATGACAATTCTGCCTAAATTGGTCTACTTGTTCAGTGCCATACTAATCAAACTACTGAAACATCATTTTACTGAACGAGAAAAAAATAATAAAATTTATCTGAAAGAACAAAAGGTCAAAAATATTAAAGGAATTGATGAAAAAATACAAAGATATCATGGCTTAGCAGTACCAAACCTAAAAACTATATTATAAAGCAACAGTAACCAAAACCACTGGGTACTAAGAAATAGAGTGATGGATCAGTGGAATAGATTAAATACACAATAATTAAGGCATATAGCAATCTAGTATTTCATAAATCCCCAAACTCCAGCTTCTGAAATAAAAACTTCTTATTTGACATAAATTACCTGGAAAAGTCGAAAATAACACGTCAGAAATGCGGCAAAGTTCTACAAAAATAATGTCAAAATGGATACATGATTTGGGCTTAAAGGTAGATACCATAAACAAATTAGGAGAATAAGGGGTAATTTACCTATCAGATATGTGAAGATTTGAGGAACTTATGGCCAAAGAACAACTAGAGAATATTAATAAAAGGCAAAACGGACAACTTTGATTACATTAATTTAAAAAGATTTTGCACAAAAAAAACTAACAGAAACAAGATTAAAAGGGTAGTATAAAGATGGAAAAAAAGCCTTTGCAGCTTTTATTTCTAATAAATATCTCATTTTAATTATATAAAGCAATAAATTTATAAGAATACAAGTCATTCCCCAATTGATAAATGATCAAAAGATATGAAGACAATTTTCAGATGATGAAATTAAAGCTATTATAATTACCTGAAAAAATGTTCTAAATCATTATTGATTAGAGAAATGCAAGTTAAAATAACTCCAACATACCAACTCAAACATCTTAAATTGGCTAAAATGAAAGAAAAGATAATAACAAATGTTGGAGTGGATATGGGAAAACTGGGACACTATTGCATTGTTGGTGGAGTTGTGGAATGATCTAAGCATTCTGGAGAACAATTTGGAACTATGTCCAAAAAGCTATTAAATAGTCATACCCTCTGACTCATCAGTGCTCTTACTGAGAGTATATCCTAAGGAAATCATAAAAGAGTGAAAGAGGACCCACAAATTCAAAAAATATTTGTAATAACTCTTTTTATAATAGCAAAGAATTGGAAAAGGGGTGGATGGTCATTAATTGGTATTGAAAGTAATGGAATATTATTGCGCTATAATATTACTATAAATGTGCTATAAAAATGAACAAGATGATTTTTAAAAGGCCTGGAAAGATTTACATTAACTGATTTTGAGTGAAACAAAGAGAACCAGGAATAGATTATACACAATAATAACAAAAATATGCAATGATCAACTATGAAAAGCTGGGTTCTTCTAAGTGGTTCAGTGATCCAAAGTAATCCCAAAAGACGTACAGAAAAGGCCATCTGCATCCAAAAAAAGAGCTGAGGAGACTGAATATAAATCAACACATACTATGTTTACTTCTTTTTTTCTATTTTTTAAATCTTTCCCATGGTTTTTCCCTTTTACTCTGATTTTTCTATCTCCACATGATTTATAAAGCAATTTATATTAAAAATAAATAAACTTACTACAATGAAAAAGAGAAAAAAATCATGATATATTGATGAACTTCTCTGAGCAACCAAATTTTGACATGTTTTTCCATATATTCTCATGACCAATAGTATCAAAGGCCCAGTTAACATCTACAAAATCTTGTATGTGTACCTCTGTCCTGCTCCTAGCATTTTTTCCTGGAAATGCTGGTCAATAAACCCCTTCTCAAATGTTACTTGACCCCTTCTGAAGATCACACATGCTCTCAGAAACTTGCCAGCAATGACTAAGAGAGACTTCCCATAATCATCATAGGACAATCTATTCCCTTTACCTTGATAAAGATGGACAATGGAGGTATCCTTGAACACCTGGGGCAGAACTTGATTTTGTCACTGCTAAAGTTTCTTTGGTGGGAATTGAGTGCTACCTTCTTAAGGAGGGATGAACTGTCCTTCTGGTACCCTCTGTAGAGTTCTTATTTTTCATTTTTCCCAGCTTCTTAATTTTTCCATAATTTTCATCAAACCAAACATAATATTTGCAAATGCAGCAAATCTCTGAAAACTACCCAATTTTTTTATGCTCTGCTGCTGCTAACTATATGTTGGCTCTACTTGTCCTCCAAATTGGCAAAACAAAACAAAACTAAACACAACTGTTCTCTTTTCATGAAGCTCTCTAAATTGTTGACATCAATTCTTCAGGTAACTTTTTTGCGTTGGGGCTGCTATTTTTGTTGAATGTGAATATTTAGCTTGGAGATAATAAGTTTATTATCAATCCAGCTCTCTGCACCATATGTTGCCCTCATCATTCCCCCATCCTGTCTGTCTCTTTTCCTGACAATCACATAGTCTATTAAATGTCAATATTCATAGGTGAGGGTACATCCATGAAATTTTATTATGTTTAGGTAAACAAAATATACTGCTGGTGAAAAGGATGTCATTAGATGCACAAGTCTTCAATAATAAATGACTATTGCTATTGCATTCCCATCTCCACTCCTCCCAAAGACTCCCTAATGTGTCTGGTAGTCTGAGCCACCTCTAGCATTAAAGTCACACAGAATTATAAGCTTAATCTTCTTTTGGCAATTGATGATAAGGGTTTTCATAAAATTTTTCTTTGACTTCATCAGAGTTTGTGATGATGGGAGCTTAGGGACTGATGATAGTGCCATGGCGTTTCCTGCAACTCTGCTTCAACTAAATCCAATTTCCTCAGGAAGCAAAAGATATCGACATATCATTTTTTTCACATTTCTACCCTCAAAGCCCTGTGGCAATGGGCAAGTGACTAAGCAGTACGTGTGGATACAATGGGAACTGTAGTCACAACCTTGCACACAAGACCCATAAAGTTATGTCACTGGAGGCAGCAGTGGGATTTAGCAGCTCCCTAGTGGTCTGAGCAGCCTTTTAAGGTTCGTATTGCTCACCTTCATGTCTGAAAAGGGACTAGAAAGGATGCTGTAAAATTATCTGCTTAACCAATCCTGGCTTGATTAACCTAGTAGGTGGGAATCCCATCCTGTGGTTAAAACACTAAAAAAAATATACAAAAACTTCAGCAAAGTGGGTTCCACTCATCATAGATAAATGAAATATACACAGACTTATAGACAACACAAAATCCAATATACATGAATGAATAGCTCTTGTTTCAAGAGAACTCAATAAAAATCACATCCAAATGACAACCTTAAGTGAAACAAGGCTAACAAATGAAGGCTAGCTTACTGAACTAGGAGCTGGATTACATGTTTGTTTATTTGTTTGGTTTTTTTTTTTTCTAGAATGGCTGCGGTGAAAGAGGGAGTTGTGAAGTTGATATGTTTTACAATCAAAGCTAATCTAGTAAATAAGTTCATATACCTTTGAAAAGAAGTGAACTACAGACTCAGAACAATGGAAAGATAGATCTAAACACTTAGAGAATATGAATTGCTAAGGGGTAGACCAAACTAATATAATAGAAATATAAATTCTACTTAAATTTATTTAGTCAGTGCCACATTATTAAAAATA
Source organism: Antechinus flavipes (assembly GCF_016432865.1). Taxonomy (NCBI): domain Eukaryota; kingdom Metazoa; phylum Chordata; class Mammalia; order Dasyuromorphia; family Dasyuridae; genus Antechinus; species Antechinus flavipes. Next base: position 484,201,056 of record NC_067400.1, read on the forward strand.
CCAAAATTATTCTATAAATCTAGAAAAATAATAAAATTCATCTGGAATAAAAAAGACAAGAATATCAAGAGAATCAATCATGAAAAATCTTAAGATGTCCTAACAATACCAGAAGTCAAACAAAGTGCTCATCATCAAAATAATCTGGCATTGGCTAAGAAATGGAGTGGTACATCAGTGGAATAGATTAGTTACACAAGAGATAGTTGTAAATGACCTATAGTAATCTAGTGCATAAATGCCAAAAACTAAACTTTGGGAACAAAATGTCATTTCTTGATATTCTTGTCTATTTCATGTTAGTAACTAAATATACAAATAAATGGAAAGTTCAGTTGCAAGTGCAAAAAGGGATACAAACAAAATCTTAAAAGACATCTAAGAAGAATGAAAAAATATTTTAAAAGTTCAAAAAAGAAAATAAAACAGGACCTGACTTCATGGAGTTTACATTCTCTTTAGGTAAATGCACAGAAAGGGTATTTAGAGGTAAATGCACAGAAAGCGTGATTTAGATGTATTTAGAAAATTAACATAATCACCCAAATTTATAGAGAACCCATGATGTACTAGAAAAATACACACATATGTGTGTAGGTATTTATTTTTTAATAAGTAATTACTTTCTTTCAGGATTTCTTTCAGGAAGTTCTGAAATGTTTTAAGACCTGTTGTAAATGGGAAAATGCATTGTACAAATAAGAGCATGTGGAGCATATCACCATTTATAAGTATCTCTATTTAAACTGAACCCTGATGCATTCTTTGTAGCACAGGGATGAAAAGTTTTGGCAAGCATACAGCTTCCTGTTTTATGCTCTGTCTAATGTTTATGATCAAAGAGTCATTAAATAAGGTGATTTTCTACTGTTATTACCTTTAAAAGAATCTTGAATTATTTTGAGAGATGAATTGAAGACACAGCTATAAAATCATGTAAGATGCCATTTTATTCAACATAATTCATTTTTTAATATTGAATAAAAATATACAGTGTACATATTCTTGTAATTTTTCCTCCAGTTGTGAAATAGTTAAGGTCAGAAAAACTATTCAATTTTGCTTCTAAAAACCTTATTCATATTAAAATCCTCATCAAGAAGGTACTCAATTCATGTATAGATGATAATAGCTCACATTATTGTATCATATTAGGCATATCAACTTTTCCTTCACATATTGATACATGATTCATTTATATTCCCTAAAATTCTTAATTTCCCAGATGCTCAACTTACTTTCCACTTTACCTCAGCTTCACATAAAATGATCATATCCTTCATATTTGCAATAACCTACAAATATTCTCCTTTCATGGTCATTGTCTTTGAAAATCACTTATCAGTTGTCTTTTCAGCTGTCTTTCTGACTCACCATCCTGACTCTGTTCTTTGTGTTAAATGGTGTACAAATCAAAAATTATAAAAGACCTTGCCTTTAAGAAACTTATACTTTACTAATAGTATATATGTTCCAATACAGCAGTTTTTGAAAACCCAAAATTATTTTCCACCCTTATCACAATGAAGTATCAAATCAGGTTCTTATGTATTGGGAAATATTACTTCACAGAATCCATACAGGTAGTGTGAGTCAGAAGAGAATAATTAAGTTCAAATCTTGTAACTCCCAGACTTTTTCTTTGTATCCCACAAACCCCACTGTGTTCCCTTTCCATGTGTAACAAACCTTTCTAATAAAGGAGAGGAAGGAACTACATGGGCTGCAGAATGCTAATGAAGGCCAGAAATTTAGCCAAGGAAATCAGGGAAATTTATAAAAGGTGCTACCCAATCCTGCTTCAAATCTGCTCATCTCTTGAAAAGACATGACTGCATTTGTCATTTCCATTATGGATGCTATTTACCACTTACAATCTGAAGGCTGTGTTGATTAACTGCTTTATTAAATTGAGTTCCCCTGGGGATACTCGTGTTTGAAAATCTCCAAGTTATAAAACAATGACTTCGAGCTATGTTGAATATGGACCTCCATACCTTAGAAAGGCTTAAATCTTCCTCTCAATCCCTTCATCAAATGTATACTCACAGCTCAGTAGTTGTGTTTATCCAGGTTGAAGGAAGCAGGGAGCTCAGCAATTACCTTGATAATTGAATCACTAGAAAGAGCCGATTTAGAAAAATCTAGACAAAACTAGAAAAGAACCAAGATAATCTATTGCCTCAAAATGCGAGAATCAGATGGGGTTGAGGGGGGTAGGAAAAAGAGAGACATGATCAATTTGAATTATCCAGATAGTAAACCCAAATGATTAATGAATAACCATAGCTCCAATCGTGCTGTAATAGATACTTGAAGATAATCTTATTGGCATTTATTTTTTTTTTCCCTGTGTGGACTGAAATTTTAGCTTAGGCCGATCTTCCAGGTTCCAGAAATTTGTTAATAGGAATCTGGTTTTACTATTCTGTGGGTGAACTGATGAGAACTTTCAAGGATCCAGTTAAAAGAGTGGCAGTGACTCCAAGTTTTAGAGACATATATACCAACTCTTCAATCTACTCTGCACCCCATGAGCATTGACATAATGCTGATCTCAATTAATCTATATGGGGCAGATTGTATATAACCACAGGATATCTAAACACCTGCTGCAGAACAATACAGAACAGGTTAGTGTGGCTGGGGATTCAACATTGTTGAACAGGAGAAATACTTTAAGATATTGAAAATATAACTTCAAATATGTTGGTTCATTGTAGGTAAATTGTGATGAAATTGTGACAGATAGTGGGGCTCTATGTGTGCAGGATTGAAATAATTTCAGTCCAATTTAAGAAATATTTAATAAGTACATATTATGTACGATAACCTTATGCTGAAGTCTAGGGAAATACAAAATTAGGTATGAATCATAAGCACAACAGACTCTTTTGAGCAAAGGCCCTGAAGTAATCTTTGCCTTTGATAGTGAGGAAATAAGCAAAAGATCTTGCAAGTCACAGCTATGTATAAAAAAGAGAAAGCAGTGTTTTGGGGTACATTTTAGGGAGAACTTTAAGACATGTCTCGCTTGTATCTCAGAGGCAGGTTGGTGTTGTGGAAAAGGCAATATTGCTACTTAAACTTACTAGTTTCCTCATCTGCACAAAAAGATAACAGGACCTTTCCGGACTATTTCAGAGAATTTTTGTAAGCAAAAAGTGGCAATGCTTTAGCAAGTTCAGAAACATGTCTCACACACTCATAGAGCACAGTACAATACAGCACAGTGAAACTTCAATCAATTTGGATTTTCTGTAATTCCATTTTTAGAGAAAGGGAATAAATCAAAATAAAAAAGGCTAAAATTTAGAATTTTAAAAAATGTGTACCTACATACATATGTGTGTATATTTTTCTAGTACATCATGGGTTCTCTATAAATTTGGGTGATTTTGTTAATTTTCTATATACATCTAAATCAATGTACAATGAGAACCCATTTAAAAAATAATGAGTGGGAGGTGTGCTAACTTCCTCAGTCATTAAAGATTACATTTATGATTACAGATCCTAATAAATTTTGGAAGTGATTTCAAAACCTATATAATCTGGCTTCTTCATTTTGCAGATGAAAATACTGAGGTACAGAGAATCTGTGACTTGCCTAAGACCCCACAAGTAATTAAAAATAGAATCAGGATTCCAATCCATTTTCTGACTCAAAAGTCAAGTTTATTTCCACAGCATTATGGACTGTTTCCATAATAACACAAAAGGAGCCTGGAATAGGAAACTTGAATGAATTTCATTGAAAGATTTGAAATAAGCACGTTTTTAGTTAGCCTTGTACAATTTCTTATTTCTGTATCATATTTTAAATCTTTCAAAGCTCTTTCACAACCACTATCTCCTCTCAGCAATCTTATTTCCATAAAAAAAGTTGCAGTTACTCTTTGCATTTTATGGATGAGTTAAACTGAAACTCAGGGCTATTAAACGATTTACTAAAGGTGCATACTGCTAGTTAAGTAACAAAATTCAGCCCCAGATCTCAAATTTTCTAACTCTTAATCTAATACACTTTCTATTGCATTACCAATGAACATTCAATTTGCCAGAAAATTAAAATCAATACTTTAAGAGGAGATTCTGGTTCACTTCATGATATTATGGGGATGAGATCATTGTTTATACTGATATGTGTAAAGGGCCATGGGGGCCTCCTGAATAAATAGGAATGTCAACAAGGAGAGATTAAGTTTTAAAACCTGGGATAATTTGATTTGGTCAGTTGTCAATCTATGTTGTACTCTTTGAATTGGTTCTACAAAAGAGTGTTTTGCTGAGTTCTAAGGGCAAATCCAGAGAGAATTAAACACAGACCAGAAACCTGAGAGCAGATATGCATCCTTGAGGAAAAGGGATCATAATTAAAAGTGCCAAAACAGTGCAGTTTCTTGCACCCAAAGTTTTTGGAAGATTAGGAGTTCCTATGTGGAGGATCTAAGGGTTGTTTGGTGTAATAGAAACAACTGGTATGGTAGATAGCATGGTGGGTTTGGGGACAAAAATGACTGAATTCAGAATCCCATTTTAGTTACTAACTGTGTGACTCTGAACAAACCACTTAATAACTTCCGGGCTCAGTCTTCATAAACACAAAATAGTGATAATAATAGAAACAATTTCACAGAAGAATTGTACGAATAAAATGAGATCCAAGAAAGTCTGAGCAAGAGTAGTAAGAATCATAAAGCATTATATAAATGTTTGCTATTTTAATATCGTATAGTGTATGGGCTGTAATGCCATCGAAGAACAAGACCTATAGTAGAATGCTTTATGCACAATATATTCTGGAAATCTTGCTAAACACCAAATCCAATGAGATCTGATGAACAACAAGATCTCAGGCTTGCCTTGGGCTCACATTGTGACCAAAGAACAATTTAAATGATTAAATCACTTCGTCTATTGTGAAGGACTCCCAAATAGATATGTGAACATAATATTGCCACAAAAGAGCATGGAAAAGTTAATCTCTGAGTTTACTGGCTTGAGATTTCACTATTTATGATAGAAGCACATACCTTCTTTTCTTCATAGTTAACTAGTAACTATGTTTATCTCTCAAGTTTTCCTAGACTGTTACATAACTATACAGGGGAGAAGAGGACTGTATGATTACTCTTCAATTGATTTATCCAATATTCCAAAGTCTTTTAAGTTAAAATTTTCATTTTTCAATAGAATTTTGGAAAATATCTATTTTTCTTGGCAGGATGCTACTGAATAATGAAAGGAGGATCTTGACTGATGTAAGATTAGAAGAGATGCATGAAACTGCTTGAAAAATTACAGAACTAGACAAAAGTAGTCATTGCTATGTCTTTGCCCTTACCTTCTCCCTAGCCCCCACCTCTAACAAATAAAGGCTTATTGAAAAAGAAACCCAAAATATTAAGTAGCTTTTTGTTATTAAATAAATCTCGTGTTGTGACAAAATTCTTTATCAAAATAATACCTTTCTTGAATAAAAATAGAGGACCTTCTTATCAAATTTGTGGCTAAAACAAAGCTAGGAGAGAGAGCTAATGTATGCGATCAGAAAATTAAGACCTTGACAGGTTGAAACAATAGGCCAGGTAAAAGATAAAATTTTCAAAATGATAAATGTAAAGTAACATAATTAGACTCTACAAAACTCAGCTGCAAATAGAAGATGATGGAGGTATTCATATAAAATTTAAAAAGACTTAAGGGATTACATGCACATGTTCAATAAGATTTCACATTGTGACAGAGAATCTAAAAGTATATTAACTTAATTTTAATTTTAAGTAGAAGAAATTGAATTCCCAGAATTGTTCTTTAGTCACCTACCATTTAATAAGAACCTACTAGGTTTTATGCATTATGCTAAGCACTGGAGATACAAATAAGGACAAAAATAATCAGCCCCTGATCACAAAGAGCTCACAGTTTTGTAATATTCTTCTCTAATATAATCTTCTCTTGTTGGGGTTTTCTTGGGGTCTCTGGAGGCAGCCTTCATTTCAGTTCAGTAATCACCACAAGTGCATCAGAAATTAAAGTCCAAATCCTTTATTGTGTCTTTCCAAGTCTTGTCTCCTTTCCTGCAGCCTGATTAGCTTTCTTAGAGGACTCTCTCTCTCTCTCCTTGGTTCTGTGGGTTTAAGATCCTATTGCCAGTCCTTTATCTTCTCTCCTTCTGCCAGCTTCTTGAGGTCCTCCTGAGTGGGTCTTGGTTTCTGTGGGGGAGGCAGGAGGACCACCACCATGGTCTCTGCCTTCCCTACTTCTGATTTTGTCTGAATTTGTCTGAGCTTATATGGTCTCTTATCAAAGGTGTGAATCTTGTAGAATAATAGTAATACTAAGTACATGTACTGAACTAGAGAACTGTTGAGCATCCTGCTAAATAACCATTGTCTCTATCAATTCCACTGACTTAGCACCTTGTTTCAAGTTCTGGCTCATAACAGTTTGATGAAAGAGAAGCACCTAAATAAATTAAAACAAGGTATGTTTATGTATGTGTGTGAGATGTGTGTGTATATGTATAAATATATATATATATATATATATATATGTATGTAATAAATTCGTATACACACAAATGTGCATGAAATTGGAGGTAATCTTATAGGGATAGCACTGGAATTAAAAAAGATTTCAAGAAACTTCTCCCAAAAGTTAGGATTTTAATTTTAAGAAAGCAGAACAAAATTGCTGATAGTCCCTCTGTGCTCATGAAATCCTTGTAAATTTGTTTAGCTTAGTTCCTGACAAATAGGAGGAATATAATAAGTACTGCCAATCATCATTCTTTGCTTTCTTGCATCCTTCTTTCCTTTCTCAATTCTTTTTTTCACTCCCTTCCTTTTCCTTCTGCCTTCCTTTTTTCTCTTTCTTCATCCTTCTCTTTCTTCAATTCCTTCTTATACCTTTTCTTTTTTACTTTTCCTTTCTTATCAACCCTGAAACTTGAGATTACATTATGGTTGATAAATTTTAAAAGACATTTAACACACTTGGCCATGTCCAGAGAAGATCAAATAGGAAAATAAGGATTTTGATTGTTATCATTTAAGGAACTATTGAGAAAATATGTATATTTTCTCTGCACAAAAAAGAATGTATGAGGTCTTTATTAGCTAACTTCAGATATTTGAAGGTAGAAGGATTAGACCATATTAGCAATTCATTTTTTTTGAAAAATTTTGAAAAATTTCTCATTTTTACTGTTGAAAAATTCTCAGGGGAAATTTTTTGTATCTTATTATTTTTAATAATTAAATCTATTCAAAAATAAAATATACTGCCCTATGAAGCAATGACATTCCTGTGATTGGAAGTGTTTTGGTGAAGGATAAATAATTTGTTGTCAGTGATGTTATTGAACAAATAAAACAAAATACTCTATGGTCCCTAAGGCCCCTTATTCTAAGTAAATGCTATTTTACATATCTCTCCCTGTCTGTACCTCTCTGTCTCTGTCTTCCTTTCTCTCTCTTTCTTTTTCTCTCTTATTTTCTCTCCTTTTTCCTTACTGTCACTTTCCTTCTTTCCTCTCTCTCAAAATGTGTGTAAGCACACGAAAATATGCATATATGCATATATATGCATAATTATTCATAAATATGTGCATATGTACATATACATTTGTACATGTAATATTCACTAATCTGATATTCAGCAAGAGTAAGATGTGATACTGGAATTTCAGGGAGCATCAAGAAATGCACTTTAGATAACTTCACAGGATAATCCCAGTTCAGTTCTCTCTAATCTGTTCTGCAGAGAATGTTGCTCATGACCATAAGAACAATTACAGGGGCAGATTCAGGTGTTAAGTTGTGTATTATGATAGCCCTCAATGTAACTGGCCAGAAGTTTTGGACTATTTATGACCATAAATAAGGTATGGAGCAAGGGCCATTCCAGTCTCCTGATCTATATTTTGCCACTCAGATGGCTCTGGGGGCAAGGGGGAAGTGAGACCGCTGATTTTCCATAGTCCATCATCACTTAATTCCAATTCACTTGCATGTAATGACATCACCTCTCTGATGTCATGGTCATCTCCTAGAATTAAGGACAAACAAGAAGTTATGAAACACTCTAGTGCTTGCATTCCTAGCTGACCTGTTGGAGAATATCATCTTACTGTAATAACACTATAATTATGATCCAAATAAATTCATTCAATGAACAACATCCAAATTATAATGATGTATGTAGTATGAATATAAGTAGTATGAAGCCTACATATAATTATACTCTTGTTCCTTTCTTTGGTTAAATGAGAGAAGTCATTTTAATGTATTTGTTTCTTTTGAAGTTGAATATAGATTTAATATTGCACACTGGCTAAATATGGACCTATGTTTGTTTCATAAACATGCTTATATTTAGGAACTAGTTCTATCCTTTTTTTTTTTTTTTTTTTGCCGAGGCAATTGAGGTTAAATGACTTGCCCAGGCTCACACAGCCAAGAAGTGTTAAGTGTCTGATACCAAATTTAAATTCAGGTCTTCCTGAATTCAGGTTGGTGTTCTACCTACTGTGCTATCTAGCTGCCCCAACTGTATGTCTTTTACATACAATTATTTTTCTCTTGAATGTTTTAGTTGGTATCACCAATCATGAACTACAAAATAGCCTAATTTCCCAAATGCCATCAACATATGATTCTTTAGCCTTTGAGCAGATGGTTAGAACAATGACGTAGCCTGCTTTAAGATGTTTCTCCCCCTCAAACAACATGGGAAAGCTTGCCATGGTTATGTTTATGTCCATAAGCCCAGGCAATACAGAAAGCATTGAATGAAATCAATGAGACAGTATTCAGATATTGCCGTATTAGACAAAAGGAATTTATCAGAAAATCTCTCTCTCAAATGTCTCCTTCAAAAATTAAGCATTTTTCTATTTTGTGTATGCTTGTCATTCCCTTAAGAGTCTGAAGAATTGTTTATTCAAAAGAATTGGTTTACTCAAAAGAAGTCAAATTATGTATCTACAAATTGTATAACTTCATCTCTAAGTCCATTAGAACCTATTTCTTTTTAGTGAGTGAAAATGGTTAAGGGAGTAAGAGTGAGCATTATATTTTCTTAATTCTCTGATGCAATACTTTAAACTCAAATAGAATGGGAGCCCTGTGGGGCTTCATATTAGTTTAGAAGACCACAGAATAGTATTATTTGTGTTTTAAATTTATTTTGTCAAACATTTTCCAATTACATTTTAATCAAGTTTGAACCTCTGTAAGTTTTGTTTTCTGCTTAAGATTTGTATAATATAACAATGAATTATAATTGTGGGTTACTGTTGAAACCATCATCACAATGCTTTTGGACCCAGAGAACAAGTATTATTTAAATTATAAAAAAGCTGCTGCAAAATCTAGTATAGCATGTTTCATGGAGTAAGTATTTATCTAATACATTGTTTTGATATCATTTGACAATAGAGTAGATGTGTCTAACTTACAAAAATGATTGGTACCATTATTATTATTATGGTTATCAATCTAGATTCATTAAGTACCTACTATGTCATAGCTACTGTTCTGAGACCACAGATAAAAATGCGAAAAATGCCAGAAGCTTAAAATAATATAGTGATATGCTAATTTATTAAGTCAATAAATCTTTGAATGCCTATATAATATTTGGCACTGTCTAGGCACTGTTTTTGAGAAAAGATAAAATTCATGTCCATTTATTCATTTTAGAATATGACTTTCTGATATCTACTCATTTTTCTTCTGCTCAGATGGAAATGCATACCTAAAGTTTTTGGCAATTGTGGGGCTGGTATGAGCAGAGAGTGAGTTGCAAAAACAGAATCTTCATTGCTTTTTTTTTTCCATTTATTTTCTTTATAGGTAGAGTTATAAGCCTTGCACTCTAGTCCCAGTCAAGATGCTAATTAGAAGGATGACCCTGAGCAAATTATTTGAGGCAACAATGCATTTATCACAGAATAAATAAGGACATAGTCCTTACCCTCAAGTTGGTTGCATACTACCAGTCATTTAAACTGTTTAGACATTAGTGAAAAGATGAAATATCAACTCTTTTAAAATTAAAAGAGTCAAGATTACCAATTATTTTCTTTTCTTTCTTCTGCTTTTTTGCTGTTCCCCCAACCGACTCCCACACAAACTTCTTATAACTTAGGATAGCATCCCTGATAATGAATACTTCTTGTCCTACTGTTCCAGCCCAGTGAGTTATCAAGGAAAAACATATCAGGTTTGCAAATATGGAATTACCTCAGTGAGTAATCTACTTCCAACTGTCATTTCAACAATAGTATTAATAATTGTTTTGAATTTTCCTCGTGCTCCTCAACCTCAACAAACTAGACACCATATGTCACTATTTAGCCTTAACTGCAACAAAACTGTCTTCTAAAATCACACTATTTGATTGTCATTTTTTCTTCACCAGGTTTCAAATAGGAGCTAGCTCTGGTGGCTCTCTCTGACAGGCCTAAAAATCAAATGCAAAAGGTCAAGTTTACAACTGAACCTGAAGTGACTCTTCACTGAATGTAAAGAAAGCAAGCTGAGTGGTTCTAAACTGACCTTTTAAGTTTCTCAGACAAGGAATCATTCGGTCACTATATTTGGGTTTGCAACCTGAGAGCTATTTTTGCTTTTCAACATGCTAGTCTATTATGTTTTGATCTGTGCTCTAGGTTTGTTGAAATTTTAAATCATCTTGAGAGTGACCCCAGGTCACAGATCACATTCTCTGCTCCCCCCATTCTCTTATGTCTCAAGCTTTTTTCTTCTGACTTTCAATAGAAGCTGCCATTAGTTCTTGGATCATACAATATTTTTTTAAAAAATCAACTCTTTTTGTGTTCCCTACAGTTACCTATGTGGATACCAGTGATTTATTTTATTTTTAAATCAGATCATTTCTTTTTATTACATTAATAATATTTTATTGATTATATACTGTGCCCCCAAGTGCTCTGGCAGTAAAGTACTTTATAAATAAAAAATCCAAAGGTGTTTCTGGAACAGAATGTTTCTTTTCTTCTCTCACAAATAATGTGAATTAGCTTTGGCCTGGAAGATAACTTACTGTTTATTTCTTTCAGATTCACTGGAAATCCCTCTCTGATGATTTCAAGTTAGACTCTAAGACTGAAAGAAGAGTAAAGCTTCATCCCATCCAGTACTACAGCCTTCCAGGAAGGTCTCTTTCCATTACCAGGGACATACACCAAAGGAGAAGCTTGGCTGAACAAGAACCCATATTATTCTAGCTACTGACCCCCAAAGTTGTACTTTTAAAAGATTAATAATTAATTATTATGTTACAAAATTAATACTTAATAACAAAAGATTATATAATAACAGCCTAAATGTTAGTGTTTTAATCCACAAAATATCAAATCACAAAATAGTAAAGCTAGAAAATAAATTAGAAATCATCTGGTCTAAACCATTCATTTTCAAGACAAGAAAATCGAGCCAGAGGGATCTTCAAATGACTTGTCCTTTGTTGTTCAGTCACTTCAGTAACGTCTGACTCTTTGTGAACGCATTTAGGTCTTCTTGACAAAAAAATACTGGAATAGCTTGCCCTTTTCTCCTAGATAGAGAGAGAGACAGAAAGATGGATATAGATATAGATATAGATAATATATATATATAGAACTGAGTGCTCAGGATCACATAGTAAGTGTCTGAGGCTGATTCCAAATCTCTTCCATCCATTTAGCAATCTAGCTTCCCCTAGCTGCCACTGCTTCAAGTGATTCATTCAAGATCTTACAATTAGTCAGTGTCACAGGTGGATTCAAATCCAGATCTTGTTACTCAAAGGTCATTGCTACTATTAATGGTAGTGGTGGTCAACAATATTGATGAGTAACAAAACAACAGCAAAAGCCTTCCTTCTTATTAGAGTGGTGAAAGATTGACAAGAAAAAAGGAATCACCAAGGTGAAATATCATTCAACTGAAGGGAAGTCATTTATCATTGTAGTTAAGAACTTGGACTGTCAGTCTCGATAAATGAAATGGTCCATTGATGTAACTCCAATCACTGATGCATAGCTTCAATATAGAATTCCTAATTAGGTGGAGTAAATTAACTTATTTCTATGTAAAGTATTTTGTGTTTTGTGGAATGAACAATAAGTGAGCATGTGTGGTTTCTGAGTGTGTGTGTGCATGTGACAGAAGAGGATCAAAGGGGTTTAAATCACCACAGATTCATGTTTCCAATCACAGTTTTGGTTACCATGGCAAAATAAATTCCCAAAGAAAAATCATTAAACACTGAATACCTCAATAGAATGAACTTTGCCTAGCAAAAGATGATATTTGATATATTATCAATCCTTAAAAGATATTAGATTTGAACACTTTTCAAGAAATACAAAAGATGGCATGTGTGGGGACACAATATTTATGCTTTTTCGAGCAGTGACCTTTAGAATATACATTCACTATGACCATTACTTTTGGAGCTGTTTGGTTTTGCATACAAATGTCTTTCTTGTCCCATATTTTGAATGAGTAACTTTAAGGAATGCTTAGTGCTAGAGCATATATTCAGACCATATGTTTTTAATCTTAATGGAATAAATTAACAGTGATTTTATGCATTAAGATTTTAAGGAAGGCTTTGGTATATGGATTATTTTCAGGCTACAAAGAAGAACTCAGATTATTTTATTTGAACCCTCTAAAGAGCCTTCTATCTAAAAAATTCTCATATGAATTCTCCAGGTTATTCTTTCTTCCTTTTGCCTCCAGAACCAGAAGATTCACAGTTTAGAAACTGAAGTTGAGAAACCCCACTGGCATTGATGTTCCCTGTCTCATCATTCTAGAAAATGTTTCATTTAAAAGTATCTTCCTTTAGTGGACTGTTTTCAGACTATCATTATAAGGTGATTCTCAAAAGAAATGACTCCAATATTCATTGCAGACAAAATGTTTTTTGTTTAAATCACTGCATCTTCACATAGTGAATATATTGTTTGCTACGATATTGGGAATTACACAGTCTCATCCCCACATGTCAGAGAGAATAAGTTGTAGTCAATACCTATAAAGCTACTCATTTAAGGCATGAGTAAACTTAGAATAAATAAATTCCATTTGCAAGCTTAATGAGGCCCATGGATGGTCCTATCCTAGCAAATAAAATTCTTGTAATACTAAAATAATCTTTAATATTGCCAAGCCAGAGATCATTAATATCTTGTGACATGAAGGTCAGAGTTCAAATCCCAAAGATTATTGCAAAGCTAGGGCAAATTACTTTTTCGATGACATATGTTACAAACTGGAAATCCTTGTTGTCTCAGAGGATTTCAAGGCCAACTGATCATTCATGCTGTCCAAATTGCAGAAAAGATATTGGATTTCCTATCTGTATTATTTTACAGGTAAAATGTGTATTTCTTAATGCACCATTAAAATTTGAACTAATGCATCAAATCCAGTTCAGGTCAATGATGGTCATTTGGACAACTTTCTGCATATGAAAATGGAAAATGAAAACCAAAGAAAGCACCATTTCACAAACATTTTGTTTCTGGTTTGGGACATTTGTAGAGTGATTGGGTGCTAGAGAAGGGTGAGAATAATCAATTATTTAAATATAATTCCAACTTTAATACCACTAATTTATCTGTAATTTATGGGATCATAGGGAAAGATATAATGAACTGGAAGGCAGATCAGGATTTATCTCATCCAACCCTTGGTTTTATAGCTGAGGAACTGGAGTTTAAATGTTGCGTTCAGGGACAGAGCTGTGATATAGCAACAATAGGATTTGAACTCAAGCTTTCTTGATACCAGTGTCAGTCAGTCCTCTATCCATTCTGCTATACTGCATCTCCTTGGCAAACTTAATGCCTAAAAACATAATAACTTTTTCTGCAATCCATTTAAGAGAAGCAATGAAGAAATAATAGACAATGTTGGCCATGTCAGAAAATTTTGGTTGAAATAATACTTCTCTCTTTATCTATTAGACTATTCATAACACATTTCACCTCTAAGCCTCAACTACCAAATGCAAACCATAGTATCCATATCACATTTGTCACGGATTGTTATAAGGAAACTCCTAAGAAAATGTAATTATTATTGATAATTCATGAGCCAGAAAATCCAGAGTTAATACAAGATGATACTAAGTTCTCCAGCTCCTTCTGCCAGCAAAAAAAGACAGTTTCTCAGGCCTTCATCCAAAGTTATTTTATCTAAAGCATGATAGGACTAATGGGAGATTTAGTGGGAAGCTACTAAATTTATTCCTGAAGCAAAATACATTTGTCTTGTATAAAATTCACCAAGCACAGTTTTGAATTTGGGCAGGATTTCTTTCAATTTGGAATTCAAAATATGAACAAAACACTTGAAAAAATATATGTGAAAAATAAGTAATGGCAATGTGGGATAGATTAGAAAAGAAATCGATAACATTGTAACCAAACTCTTTCTCTGGGGAGGGAGGGATGTCACTATATAATATACTAAATAATTTTAATACTTCTTTACTGACTCACTTGACTGTGAGCAAAATTCTGTTTCTGGCAGAAACTGTAAACTTTCCAGACAAAGAAAGAAATAACAACCTACATAAAAATGTTAACAATAATGGCATTGTTCCTACTAGCTCAGCCCCTTGAAAAGGAAAAAAAAAAAAGTATCCATAGTCATCTGTCTCACAAGCAAAAATAACTGTATAAACAATTCTTTTTCACCCTCTCTCAAATCCCAAATTTGGCCATGGCTGCATCAAACGAAATGAAAAAGATGAATTCTCAGACAATTCCCTTATCCTAAAAAACAAACCTAAGGACTCTAAGTCTTATGTCTTAGAAAACCAGAAAATCCTATGGAACCAGTATAGATCATTTTCACACAAAAAATCCATAGGATGATCACAAGTGAGGTCCATGAAAACTAGAATTACCTTTGGTGGAGTTAAGTCATTTGACAATATTTCTTGAATAATCTCACTCTTTCAAGATATCATACATCATCTTGACTTTTAATTAGACAAAACATACAGACTCATTAATTTGTTTATCATTTATTCATTTAATAATAACTTACTAAATGCCTATTTTATGCAATTAAGAAACTAAATACAACAAGCATTTATTATGTATGTAATGCATAATAGTAATATTTTTAAAGTGTGATAGGTACAAAGATAGAATGAGAGTAATTTCCTTCAAGAACTCAAAATTTATAGAAAAAATGACAATACAATCATAAATTAGATCTAATATTAAATGTGATGAGAGCATGCGGAAAATTCTTCAAGTTTGCTTGACATCTTCCTCTGGATTTTATCCCCACTCTAACATAAACAACCAGCACAACAGGATTAGATAAGATGAGATATCTACATTCTTTAGGGATCACAAAGGACTTTAAATAAATTGTCATTTGATCACTTTTTATCATATTCAGTATTTGTAGACATGTTATATAATTCCATTATTCTGTAGGGTTGGAAAATTTTTTTTGTTTTTGTTGATAATGATTGTGATGTTTTTCTATGTATAATTATTATCATTTTTAAAACCTCTAGCAATTTACTAAAAATACTGTTAAATAAATAGAATCATGGCAATGAGAATGGCAAAGAAGGTATAGCTGGGAATTTTGTATAGTATTTAAATATACTAAACTTAGAACATGATTACTTGTAAAAGTTAATATTGATAGCAAACTAAAAGATAATTCTCAGGTTTTGAGTTGGGATAAGAAGAGCACTGATGTTAAGAAGGGAAAAGTGGAAAATAAGAGCAGGATTTGTTGGGAGAGAGGGTGATTTCAGTTTTTAAAACTTGAATTAAGGACCCAGTAAGACATTCCAGGACTATATAGTGAGCATAGTTGGAAATATGAGCTTGAAGTTTAGAGAAGATTTGAAATTGGAGAACACAGATTTGACAACTATCATTTAGCTACAACTATCATATTAGTAATCAAAGAAGTAGGAGTTGATTAGACAGTTAGCACTTAAATAAATAAATTGCCATATGTGGTGATATTGGAAAATATATCACAAGGAGATGTGTGATTCACTATGGAACCACTGGAACCTCCACTGATTCAATAAATATTTAAGTGCCTACTTTGTGTCAGACACTGAGCTCAGTATTAAAGACAAAAATGAGGATAAGAGACATTCCTTTTCCTTCAAGGAACTTATAATCAAATAAGGGAGAATTCATGTAAACAATAGCATATAAATACACTCTATTTAGGATAAATGGGAGATAACCATTGTTGTTTGTCCTTCATTTTTGAAAAGGGACAATGATATCACAAAATGATGACTTGACTTGTGCATGAATTGTATTTAAGGGAGTCAGAGTCATGAAAAGTCATTAACATTGCCCTCTCTTCCAGAATCAAAGAAATCCAGTTACAAAGCAAAAGTCAGAATGACTAGTGATAGCCCAGGATACTGTAGATTGCATCAGTGTCTTTGATGTTTGAACAAACTTTAAGTGCTCCACAGAACTGATCCAACCACCTTCATGGCCATTGGAACAAATTGTTTCCAACCTCTGGTTCTGCTGGTGGAAGTTTTCACAAGCTTCTGTATATGTTTGTGTGTGTGTGTGTGTGTGTGTGTGTGTGTGTGTGTGTGTAACACAAAGAGATGTTCGATATATGTGCTTATGAGTCTGTTGGTTACCCACACCTTGCTTTAGCCCCTGTTATAAGGTGGTTGTTCTGGACTATGGCTGTGTGTATGATACAGAATACATAATCAATTAGAATGAAGAAGAATTAGGAAAGGTTTTCTTTAGAAAGTGTTATTTTAGTTGGAACTTGAAGAAAGCCAGAGAAGCAAGAAGACAGATAGAAGGAGTGAGAGCCCAGAAAACGCTTCAAGTCTGAAGGAAAAGTATCTTCCTCAAAGTAAGACGATCAGTGACTTTGGACTGAACAGTGGGACAGGGATGGAGGTCAGTAATAAATAATGTGCATAAAGACGGAAAGATAGGAAAAAAGAACTAGTTTGCACAGAGCTTGAAATATCAGAGATATGTATGTGATAGTTAGCCAATGGAAATGTGTTGACATAGTTTAGGAAAATCACTGTAGCAGTTGAATGGAAGAAAAACTGAATTAGGTAGAAACTGTCGGTCAAAGACACCAACCAGCAATTGAATTAATTATATTACTCAAGCATGAGAAGTGGATGTTCCACACCAGGGTGGTAGCAGTATCAAAGGAGAGAATAGGAAATATTCTAGAGATTGTGGGACAATAAAATGGATAGTTTTTGGCAACAAATTAAATGTGGGTAGAATAAGATATTGATGAATAGATAATGACAACTGCCTTTCAAGCCTGAGAGACTGGAAAGCTGGTATTGTCATCAAGAATAATAAGTTTACAAGAATTATGGTTTAGAGGAAGAGATAAATCCTGGAGATCCAAGAGAGAGTAGTATCTGAAAAACCTAGAAAGAGAAGAGTGGCAAAGAGAAAGGAATGGTTAACAGTAGATCAAACTAGAGAGAAATTAAGAATGTTGAGAAAACATCAATGGATTTGACAATTAAAAGATTGCTATTAGCTTGGAAGAGCAATTTTGGTTGAATGACAAGATTGGAAGCTAGAGTATAGAGAATTAAGAAGAGAGTGACAAGGAGACAAAATGGAAGTACCTATTTGTCCTCACAAAGAGTTTTACTAAAAAAGGGAGGTAATCTATGGGATGGCATTTAGCAGAGATTAAAAGATTGAGAGCCAGGAAAGTCAAGATGGCACAATAAAGGCAGGAACTTTCTCAACCGCTCCCCCAAACTGCTCCAAATTCCATTAAATAATGACTAAATAAATTTTAGAGCATCAGAACACCCCCCCAAATGGAGAAGAACACTTTCCAACAAAAGGCAATTGAGAAGCTCAGGAAAAAAGGTTTTTTTGTTGTTTTGGGTTTTTTTTTTTTTTTTTTTTTTTTTTTGCATCAGGGTAGGCAATGTGCAGTCCCAACCCAGCCCCATCACCAGCCCAGCCTGATGTCTGAATTAGTCATAGTATTGGTGACTTCCAAATACCCCACCCCAGGGGACGCCTATGAGGATCTGAAAGGAGCCAAAGTGGAACCCCAGCATATAACCCCAGCTAGACCCAGCTCCAGTCCCAGCTCTGGCTTCGACCCCAGCATCAGTGAGCCAAGATCTCTGAATCAGCAGCAGTGATGGAGGCTTCTGGACCTCTCAGTCTGGGGACACCAGAGAGAACATGGAAAGTCAGTGGAGAGAGTCTGTGGCAATGAGGTGGGAATCTGGTGGGCATCCCCAGTGCAGCCCTGGTCAATAAATCCCCAGCTCTGACCATCAGACAAGATTTTACAGCTACACACCTAACAACTCTGGGGCAGAAAAGAGTGCTTGTGGTCAGGTTCCTTGAAGGATTTCTGAAAACAGCTGCACAAAACCCCAGAAGCACGGTACAATGCATGCTACATCCCAGAAACAGAGCTCTACTTTAGCAGAGAGCTAAAATCTGAGAAATGACTTAGGAATATGAGTAGAAAACAAACAAAATGAAGTTTCTGACTACTGAAAGCTACTATGGTGATAATGAAGATCAAAACACACTCTGGAAAGATGATAACAAAGTCAAAGCTCTTACATCCAAATGCTACAAGAAAAGTAAGAATTGGGTTCAGATCATGGAAGAGCTCAGAAAAGACTTTGAAAATTAACTAAGAAAGATAGAAGAAGAATTAGGAAAATAATTGAGAGGTGAAAAAAAGAAATACATAAAGCTAGTGAGGAAAATATCTTAAAAAAACAAAATTGGCCAATTGGGAAAGGAGGTACAAAAGCTCACTGAGGAAAATAATTCCTTAAAAAATAGAATTGAACTAATTGAAGTTAATGACTTTATGAGAAATCAAGACACAATAAAGCAAAATGAAAAAATGGGGAAAATGTGACATATTTCATTGGAAAGTAACTGGAAAATAGATCCAGGAGAGATAATTTAAAAATTAGTCTACTTGAAAGTTATCATCAAAAAAAGAGCCTCGATATTATATTTCAAAAATTATCAAGGAAAATTGTTCTGATATACTAGAACCAAAGGGTAAAATAGAAATTGAAAGAATCTACCCATTATCACCTGAAAGAGAATCAAAATAATGACATCCAACAATTTCAGAACTTCCAGGTAGGAGAAAATATTGTGAGCATTAAAAAAGAAACAATTCAAGTATAGTGGAAATATAGTCAGGATACCTTCTAATTTAATTTAATTTAAATTAGAATTAATATAATTTAATACCTTCTACACTAAAAAAAAAAAAAAAAAAAAACTTCAGAGGATGGAAAATGAGATTCCAGAGACTACTAGGGCTAGGATTGTGACCAAGAATCACCTATCCAGCAAAGTTTAGTGTAATGCTTCAAAGAAACAGGTGATGCATGGTTCAGATATGACTTGGTGTGGAAGAAAGAGCATTAGATTTGAAGTCATTGGGTTCAAATTTTGGCTCTACTAGTTAATACCTAGATGAAAATTTTATTTTACATTCTTGCAAGAATGGTTTACCTAGGGTAGTTGGCAACTATTTGCTCTTTATATGTCCTTTCTTTCTTTACAAATATTATCCCATGGACTGGACCTTGTTTTAAATCATATTAATTCCATTTGGAATCTTTTTTCCCTCTTTTTGTATCTCTTCTCCTTGTTCTCCCTATGGCCCCACCCCCATGAAAATTATAAGGTAAATGTTTTTGTTGGAGAAAAAGAAGCTACTGTCATACCCTGAAGGCCTAAGTCATAATCCAAAGAGGAGTAATTTCAAGCAATGTCCTCTCATGTTTATTTAAGGACAAACCTAGTTCTCTAGTGTACATGGAAAAGTAACCCAGCCCATGGGTGGATAGGCAAGAGGATGGTGACTGAGAAGAAGGTCACAGAAAGGCAGTCTATTCTCTTTTTCTTCCCACTTTTAATTGTGAATTAAATGATGGACTACTTTGTTTCATATTGCAATAAATGGAATGATATAAAAAAAAAAGAAACAGGTGATGATTTAATAAAACAGATGATTTTCAAGAATTCATGATGAAAAGACTGCAGCTCAATGGAAAATTTTATTTTCAAATACATACTCTGGAGAAGCATAAGGAGGTAATCAGGAATGTGATAATCTAAAGGATTTAATGAAGTTTATCTAGTTACATTCCTACATGGGAGAATGATACTTGTAATTCTTTAGAATATGCTCATTTTTATGGCAATAGGAGTCCATATAGACAGAGAGCACAAGAGTCAATTGAAAATGAAGTAATAACATCTTTTTTTTTTTTTAATGAAGAAATTAAGGGATGAGAAAGGAATATACAAGAGAAAGGGAAAGGGAGGAGTGGAATGACACAAATTATCTACCATAAAAATGACAAGGAAAAATCTTTTGTAGTGGAAGGAAAGAGTGGGAGGAAGAATGAGTGAGTGAATTTTACTCTCATCAGAATTGGCTCAAATAAGGAAATAAATCTATCTTATCTTGCAAGAAAATAGGAGGGGAATGGGATATGGGAGGTGGGAGGGTGATCAAAGAGAGAGCATATTGGGGGAGGAAACACTTTTTGAGGAGGGATAGGGTGAAAGGAGAGAGAATAAATGGGGGGAATACTATTAGCAATAGTAATTACTTTAAAAAGTTTTTAAAGCAAGTTTCTCTGACACAATATTATTTTTCTGTGGAGAATGATGAGCAGGATGCTCTCAGAGAAAAAAATCTGGAAAGTCCTTCATGAAGAAAGTTAAATATACCATATACAAAATAATATCAATGTTCTGGGATGATTAGCAGTAAATGACTTTGTAATTCTCAGTAGTACCAATCATCCACAACTATTCTGAAGGATTTATGATGAAAAATCTTATCCATACTCAGAGAAGGAATTGATTGTGTCTGAATACAAATGGAAGAAGTCTTTATTCTTCTCTCTATTTCTCTTTTTATTTTTAATTTAATTTTTCTTGAGGTTTTCATTATAGAAATTATAGATGGGAAAATAATCTGATAAAAAAGAAAAAAATAAAGATCACTGAAAAATAGGGATAATTGAAACAGTAATGTGTTGAAATAAATGAAGTATAGATTGTGCAAGTAGAGAATTTTGCCTTGGAAAAGAGAGAGCCCACTTCTTTATGTGAGATAGGAGGAAAAGACAAAATAGTGCAGAAGAGAATTGAGTAATAGGAGATAAGAAGAAAAGAAGAGAGAGCTCAATCCAAATGGTCTGAAGTTTTTCAATAAAATATGAAATAAGGTTATCACTGGAAAAGGTAAAATAGGATCTACAAGTGATTTGAGGAGGGATAAAAACATTTAGAAAAACACCATGAATGGGAATGTGAGTTAAATAGGGAATTTACAAGTATTACTTAGCATCAGTGAAGTTTATATAACATACATTTGTGCTATACCCAGTTAGAATGGTTGCTTGATTTTCTCCACTTTAGTTCAGCCACACTTGGGTGGAAATAAATACAGGGGACGTGAGAGTGCTCCAAAACTGAGGGTTGACAGGGCACAACTGGCAATATTATAAGGAGGACAGGAATTCCAGAGAATGAGGTTGTAAACAGTGTGAACAGGTGCACTAAGAAGTTAAGATGGGGGAAGCAGGGGAGTATAGTTAGACAATGCAGGGTTGCTTAAAAGAAAACTGTAAGAGTAGGACATTAGACAATATAATGTGGATAAAATACAGGTTCTGTTATTAGAAGACAGATGAAAAACCAATATTGAGCCTGCAAAGACCAGTTCTGAGTTCATGAATGTGATGGGTAATGTTTGGTTGGAATTTTTGGGAGTGGAAAAATTAAAAACCATATAAAAAGTTAGGTAATGGGATATGGGGAATAGGGCTTAGATGGTAATATATAAGTATTGAGGTACCTGGAAAGCATGAATAGGTGTCCATTTGTTAAGCATTAGGTGAAAATATTTGGAAGCATTTTCAAATAATAATATTATGACCAAAGGACTAGAATTTTTCAGAGCTATGGGCAGTTTGGGAAAAGATCAAGTACTTAAAGCAGAAGAAGTGAGGATACTCTCCTTCTCCAAGACAGGAGACCAGGCGGAAAACTTGAGGGAATGATCCTTCTCCCCACACCATAGCATAAGGGGACTAAATATGATGGAGTGGTACTTATCCTTTTCCTACAGAAACATGTGGATTGGGCAAGAGATGTGCAAAACACTAGGGCAAGGTTCCTACCTCTCCACTTCCCATTTCCAAAAGGCTAGAAATCAGTCAGGAAATGGGAAGGCCAATATGAAAACTGTCTTGGAAATAGCAGCATCTAAGTCAATTAAGCACTGGGCCTGGAGTCAGGAAGATCTGAATTCAAATCCAGCTACTGTGTAAAACAGGATAAGTCACTTATCTTATCTTCAATTTCTTTCTCTCTTTTAATGAGATCTATTTTTCCTCCAATTTCCTAAACTGCAAAATGGGAATAATAATAGTAGCTATCTGTCATGATTGTTATGAAGATCAAATGAATTAATATTTGTAAAGCACTTAGTACAGTGTCAATATCACATAAGAACTACCTCTGGTGGCTGTTATTATTCCATAGAGCTAATTGCATTTCAAGTTTCCATTGGCAATATTATTGTTCTGTAAGAAATGATCAGCAGAATGATTTCAGAAAGGCCTGGAGAGACTTATATGAACTTAGGCTGAGTGAAATGAGCAGAACCAGGAGAACATTGTACACAGCAACACAAATTCTGTGATGATCAATTCTAATGGACATGGCTGTTTTCAATAGTGAGGTGATTCAGATCATTTCCAGTGATCATCTGATGAAGAGAGCCATCTACACCTAGAGAGAGAACTGTGGAAACTTGAGTGTGGAACACAACATAGCATCCTCACTCTTTCTGTTGTTGTTTGCTTGAAATTTCTTTTTTTTTTCCTCAGTTTTTTTCCCTTTTGATCAGATTTTTCTTGTACAGCAAGATAATTTCATAAATATGTACACATATATTGGATTTAACATATATTCGAATATATTTAACATATAATGGATTACTTGCCATATAGGGAAGAGGGTAGGAGGAAGGAGGGGAAAATTTGGAACACAAGATTTTGCAAGGGTCGATGTTGAAAAATTATTCAGGCACATGTTTTGTAAATGCAAAGTTTTAATAAAAAGTTAAAAAATAAAATAAAGTCTTTCACAAAAAGAGTTTCCATTGGACAAGATAATTTCAACATAGGTATGTGAAAAAATGAAAGAAGGGAAACAAATCAAATTTAATAGTAGGCACATTCCATGGATTGAAGCAATATTTTGATAAGCTATACTTTGATGACATGAAATAGTTAAGTTTATTTCCAATAATGTTGAATCAACTTCAAAGGAGTCCCATACGTAAGTATTGGCAAAATCTGATTTAATCAGAACCATATATAGTATAGAGTGAACAAAGCTTTGGCCCAGGAATCCAACATCTGTGGAGGGTGGTACTTTCTCCCTGAGGCAACCACAGCCACTTAACCTTACCTCTTATATTCCTCTCACCCCATACTATGCCCAGGATTTCCATCAACAGAATTACATTTCTGTAGCAATCTTCTTTTCCAGTGTTTATGCCCCCCAAACTCAAAGAGGCTGAGGGCATTCTCCTTGTGTTGCTATACTTCTTGTGCACAACCAACCCCTTCCTATATTTCAACAATTATTCCTAGAAGTTTAAATGCACACAACACACACTCATACATAAGGTGCAAATAGGGCTCTAGCTTCATTAAGGTCTTTACTGTCAAGGAATATTTATTGATAAGACCTAGCTTCAAACCACACTGATCCTGTCCTTTGTTGTTTGTTACCTTGGGCAAGTATCTCATTGGGCCAAAGTTTCCTAATCTATAAAATGACTTTGACTCCTAAAGGTTTCTTGCATCCCTTAACCACTGCAATTCTCATGCTACTAGTAAGCTGCATGACTTGGAGAGAATACTTTTGCCTAGAGCTTAATTTCCTTTTTTATAGAATGAGGACATTGTATTAGACTTTCACTAAACATACCTTCATTTTGAAACTTCTATGATTGTGTATTCAATATAAAACCAAAGGTTATATATTATTTAAGAGCTTAGGTGTGCTAAATGTGGCTTTACAAAAACAACAAAAGCACTCTTTCTTTCTTGAGAAGAATAAGAATATATATGATGAAATGGAGTGTGTCTGTGTCTGGTATAAGAAGACCTGAGTCTCAGTTCTTGGTTTACTAGTTTTGTTAACTTGAACAGGTCACTAAGGGAAATTTGAGGGTTTGAAACCCCTCAGTCATATTAATCTGTTGGCTTTCCTTTACCCAACAAATGCCTAAGATTGCCAATTCTGTCTTCTCATCTCTTACTTCTATTACTTTTCATCCACCACCACATATAATCACCACTCTGATTCAGCCTATCTTAATCACTCAGTGGCTTGTTGCTCTCTCTGATCCACTTTCCCCATACAATTTCCAAAAAATATTCTTAAAGGATAGGTCTGATCATAGAACTCCTTCAGTCCAAGAAGCTCTGGCACAATCCCTTCACAGTCTGGGTCCAGCTAACTTTCAAGGTTTAGCATATATGATCTCCTTTCTTGCAAATTGTCAAGCTTACATTTCTTCATTCAAATCCCTGAATATTTGCACAAGTTGTCCCTATGCATGCAATTCATCAATTTCTACTGATGCCCCTTAGAATTTCTAGCTTATTTCAAAACTCAATCCAGTGTCACCTTCTACAAAATCTAATATGATGCCTGAATTTTTAATGCCCTCTCTCCAAGAAATTACTTTTTAGTTTTTCTACTTGCTTTCCTGTATGTGTGCTATTATTTCTCACTACAATATAAACTTCTTGACGAGAGTATATTTTTATTTTTATTTTTTGTTATTGTATCCCTCCTTAGCATCTCTCTAATGCAGTGCCCTAATATATAGTAGGAAGTCGCTAAATATTTGTTAATTGATCAAGTCTCAGTTTCCTCATGAATATAAAATTAGACAATAACAAATGCAAAATGCAGCCTAGGATCATTTGTAATGATTCAATAGATTTATAAGAGAAAATGTATGTAAAACTCTATAATTGAGAAGATGTTTCAAGCCTACCTAAGATAAATTTACACACACACACACACACACACACACACACACACACACACACAAAGATGAAATCAATTAAACATAGAAGTAATCAATAATGCATAATTGTTGTTTTTTAAGGAAAGGGAAATGACATGCTAGAAAGATGTACTAACAGAAATATTTCATGCAAAAAAGTATGAAAAGTGTTTTGGTTCAGCAGAAAAAATGTCAGATTAGGAGTCAGTTCAGATCTTGGCTATTTCACCAATATCTGTGTGCAGGCATTGGTTCAGATCATGGCTATCTCACCCATTCCTCTGTGCAGATATTGGTTCAGATCTCTGCTACTTCACCAATACCTGTGTGCAGGTATTGGTTCAGATCATGGCTATTTCACTAATACCTTTAAACAACATTTAACTTTTTTGGGCCTCAGATTTACTACTTATGAAATGTCAGAGTTGGATAAATAACCTAATTCCTTTCAGCTCTCAGGCCATGAACTTAGCTCTTGAACTTTATAAATACATGTGACTCGGAAATTGAGAAGTGTTCACAAAATACAAGCTATGAAAAAAAGAGAAAAAAAATTAAGCTTAAAGATGAATGGAATTAGATAAGAGAAGAAAAGAAAGAAGCCAAAGTTTGATTTATTTTTTCAACTATATAAAAAATTAAGAGTACATCTTGATTTTCTCTTCTTAAGGTATATAATCTGCAGGAAAAAAAAGAATAAACTTTTTGGGGAGACATTTTTGTTCTACTTTTTTAATTAAAAAATTATCAAAATATTGAATTATAATTTAAAAAAATAACATAATGGCATGACCCTGGGCAAGTTACTTAGCCCCAATTGCCTCAGGCAAAAAAAATAACAATGTTCAAAAGAAGGTATGTATAGATTGAGTTTATAAAGGAAGTAACAAACTGCTCCCCAAGAAACAGTACATATGAATTACAATACAAAGATGATATTGAACTGAGGGTAATTATCTAAATCTTTTATTATCTTCCATTTCCTATTAATCTAGAGAATTAATGCCACAAATGGCAGAGACAGAGAGAGTAAACAATTGTTGGTAAGGTGAGAGAATGATGCTGAGGTCTCAGACTAAGAAGAATGGATAGTATTCAAGTGGTGAAAAGCATGGATTCCCAATCACCATCTCCTTCTTTTGACTTCCTAGGGTTCATTGCTGAACAATAAAATCATTCCTTCCCAGAAGAGATCTTACATTATGATTCTGTTCCCCAAGGTTATGCTTTCACTTCTCTCAGGAATATGGCAAGAACAACTATAACATATGGAAGCATTTCCACATTGTAAGGTATTCAGAGGAGCAAAAGAAAATCTTAAAATAAAAAGGCCTGTGATTTGAAAATACTGGCAAATGAAATATGCATTTTCAGCTGTTCTTAGAATAACTAAATGCATCACTATAAGAAGGATACCTTGCCAAAATTAAAAATTCCCCCAAGGGTGGGAACAAGGAATACAATGCTGAAAAAAAAGGACAAAAAGCTCTTTCCAGAATGTGTTGATTCAAAATGCTACTATTCCTCTATTCCTTTGCTGCTTGGAGAAAAGTCACTACCATCCTAAATGATTGCCTAATCCATACTCAAGTAGCCAAATATTATAAGCATCTACATACACAAAAGAAAAAAAATTACAAAAACAAACAAAAAACCCTCAATGCCTTAATTTATAGAAAAGGTTGATACTTGGAGAAAAGAAAGAGAAAACTGAACTAAGACCTTGCAATTGTTATATATTCTTCTGGAACACCATTATCAATGATTTAAAATACTTCCAGGAGCTCAGACCAACATTCACTATATACCCAGTAGATTTCCTTGAAGAAAACTCCTCAGAATGAGAATCAGAATGGATAATGGAATCCATGTAATGAAGAAATTATAAACAACATGTCTGCTGGAATATAACAATACATAGATACTTAGGATATTTGTGAGAAGTGATTATAACTGACCTTACAATTAGTTTTTATTTTTAACAGATGGAGAGAAAAGGAGAAAACAGGAACACAAAAGTTATAAAATATGTGAAATCCTATAGTAAAGATGGAGCAGTAAGGCATTTATTTACTCTGACTGCCAATACAAGCAACAAGAAAGCAGCCTTTTGGGGTCTGAAAAATGGGTAAAGTCCACAAAACTATTTGTTCCCTAGAGCAGAGTTTTTTAATGACCAGTAACTTTTCCTCTAAATGTATACTCTTCCCTTCTCCTTGCTTAGCACTTCTTCCTCTTTTGAATCTTCTATTCCCAGAATTTGCAAATGTTAGAAATTCCCTTTGTCATGATCCTGGCAAGAACTGAGATTGATGGGTATCCCTGCTCCTAGTTTCTCAGTCTCCAGTGGCACCCTGACTACAGAATCATCAGACATGGGAACTAAACCAGGTGCATATAGCAAAGTCCTAGCCTTCTGTCTTAAAATGCATGCCTCTTTCTTGCCTTGGTATTGCCAGTAGTCTGGCTACTTCATCATAAAACTAATCAAGGAGTTTTCCTGAAGTAAAAAACACTTCTTTAGTTTATATGTGGAAATTCCTAGAATAGGGTCCTTGAACTACACTGTGAAAAAAAACTAGTCTCCACGAATACAATCCCTTTATTAGGAGAAGTAATGAAAGTTCAGTATGCCTTGGGAAATCACATTTATCCTGTCCCCATTCTCCTTCTATTGTGCGTAAAAGAATATGTGCCAAGATTCCTGCATCTCCCCCAACAAACAACTATAATTTTTATTTTAAGTTTTCTCTTTAAAGTAATTAAACCATGGCTATCCCCCCAAAAATGCCTTTCTGCCATTTGTCCATGATTACTCACATTCTATGGCTAGATATTTTACATTATCCCTTATGCCTTATCTTGGTTGGGCAAAACATAACCTGTAATGCAGGATTAAAATTTTCAGCATTCCTTTACTGTGTATTCACACAAGATTTATGAAAATCTATTAATTCCCAAACTCTTACTACGCATTGGGGACAATGGATAAATACTAATCTTCTACAATAGTTTACTCACCCCAAATTCCAAATATGACAATAGTTGAAATCAAATACATTCCAAAAAGTCTTCTGAGGAGTGACTAAATGATTAAAGAAAGTATAAGCTCCTAATCTGATAGATGCTGCCTTAGAAAAAAAAGAAGCATAAAGATTCAAATAGGGGCACCAAGACTACAACAAATCAATAGGCAAAGAAAGAATAATCACCCGTTGAGAATTTTGTAAGGAATAAAGGCAGTATCCAAACAGCAAAAGTAATTAGAAATCTCAAAGCATTCTCTGAATGAAGAAAGTACCACTTTATAGATGTACTACACAATTCTTGGAGGATCTGAAATAAATTTTCCAATAATTATTGTATCTAGCTTCCGTGATTCAATTTGGTCATCTGGTCTTCACCAAACAACCCAGAGAAAATCAATTATTGTGACGCCATTGGTCATATCTTCTTTTAACCATGTTGCTCATATTTTTATACTACTTCAAGATTTACAGTATTTTCCTCAGATGGGAGGGAAAAAAGCACCGGGCTTGGATTGAAGAAAACCTGAATTGAAATCTGGGCTTAAACACTAACTAGCTGTGTGACCCTGGACAATTCACTTAATCCCCCTCTTTCCTTCAATAGTAAAATGGGGGTCAATAAAAGCACCAACCTTTCATAGTGGTTCTGAGAATCAAATAATATATTTATAAAATATTGAGCATAGGATCTGGCATATTAGGCACATAATATATGCTTCTTTCATTCTTTTTTCCCCATAACAATTTCAACAGTTAAATAGCATAGGTATTTTCCTAATTTTATAGATCAGGAAACTGAGGCTCTGGGAAATCAATAACTTGTCCAGTGCTTTAATATATTGTTGGTGCCTGATTTAAAATCTGGTAACAGCAAGTCATCTTTCATTACATTATAATTGTATATTAGGAGTTACCAAATAAACAATTTAAATAAAACAATAACAATCTTATCAGAGAGAAAAATATGCTCTGGCATGTCTTTTAAACTGAGGATTTTCAGTGAGAAATATAAGTGGTCCTAGCAAAATTGCTATCATTACATGTTTTGTATTTAATTAACATTTATTTTATTATATCTTTCCTCCTTCCCCAGTTGAACATGAGATTGGAGAATATTTTGTTTTTATTTTTGTTTTTTTAATTGCCAGTGTGTAGAACACAGGGGACAAGGAACACAGGGACTGGATCTGTTATTTCATTTATATAATGATTAAAAAGTCTCTACCAATGCATGCAAACAGTGTCTTTGAAACTTATTTCTGTAAAAAGCTGTCTACAGAACTGAGAAGTTAAGTCACTTGCTCAGTTTTGACAACCAGTAGGTGTCAGAAGCAATACCTGGGCTCAGACCTTTCTGGGTTCAGAGCTCAGCTTTTTATCCACCGTAACACATTGCCTCCCTGTCTTACACATAGTAAGAGCTCTAAAAATGGTTGTTTAATTCTAATTACATTTGACAGACTTACAAGACAAGGAGCATGCAGGACTACACATTTTAAAAGATTCTTACATAAAATAAACAATGAATTATACTAATTCTGAGATGCCTTCCAATTATGTAGTTTTATAATTTTACTGTTCTAAATGTTGTAAAGAAAAGAATATCATGAGGTAATTAGTCTGGGAATTAAGTCTGGGATTCTGCCAGAAAATAAAAAAAAAAAGAAACTGACCTTCACCAGAAGCATCAGATCTGCTACCTCTTTTTAGCTTTTTAGTCTGGAAATAATCTTTGAAACAATATACATCTATGTTTGAGATATTGCAAAATCAGAAAGATTCCAAAAGATCATAACTAACAAACAAATACTAGCATTATTAAAAGTAACAACTAAAAAGATATCAGCGTCTTAGGTCTCATATTTTATTATCTCTCAGAGAATTTTATAATCTGGATAACTCCTATGTAGGTATCAAGTGGATCTGGATGAAAACATAAAAAAGGGAAATGAGAGAACATTCAACTAAATGACATGTACAGAGAGGCAAGAAACTATTATTGATTTCAAGAATATTTGTCCTGGAAAAATAAAATTGTTCTTCTCAAGCAGGTGGCCATTCATGAATATGTTAAAAATCTTATATAAATATTCAAGCATTAATTATGAAAATAAAATATTGCCCACAAAAGACTTTACATTCTTGTCTTGACAGTCAACATTAATTATATTCAGCTACAAAACATTTTGAAGGTCTCCTGTTTTTCTGAAAAAGAATTAAGGCATTTGTTCAAATTGTATTCACCCACAAACAGAAAAAGCTTTTCTCTTTAATTCATTTTCAATGTCAAGTAGATATGTTGTATTTGGGTAAAACAATGGGGCCTGAATTATTAGGAGGAAATTATCAAACTAAAATTTGTTCAGAAGCAGTGCTGATTTCAATAAACCAAATACTTTTGTTGTCATAAATGCCGATCTTTTACCAATATTTTTCCAATGTGTTATGATCATGAAAACCAATAGTTCAGAAAAAAATTAATATTGTAAATGATCAAAATAGCAATGGTAAGACAATGATTTAATTTAAGTCATAATAAATTACATAATATGATCTTGCATTCAAAAAGTTATATAAAAGGACATGACTTAAAAGAGGTTAGCCACAATAAGCACATCTCTCTGTGACATTTTTCTTTATTTTGATAACCAGAAGATTATTGCACAAAATTATTTCAGTGATTGTATCACTCAAATAATTTTATATTATCTTAATTTAACCTTAAGATAACTTTTTAAGATTATAAGTATTAACAAGTTGCCAAGCTGAATTGATAAAGAGGAATTTCTCATCTAAAAGATCCTTAAATCAATGAATCATAGATCCAGTTCTAGTCTTTTTCTTAGTAAACAGAATAAATCTTATTGGGAGATACTTGTGATAAATATGAATTTTTTGTTACAAAAAATAATTTACACAGTGCCATTTTATATTCTGTGTACTTCTCAGTCAATAATGTTTCTTTGAAGATGAGATATGATTTAAAGAATCAAATGTGAAATCCAGCCTGTGTCTAATACTTTCATTAAAAAATCTTCAATCTGTTTATAGACATTTTATATAGATAATTATAAAGTTCATTATTAATTTTAACTTACAAAATATGACAATTTTGAGCCAATGAAGTAATAAAGTATGTGTATATGTGTGTATGTGTGTGTGTTGCTAAAGTAATAAAATAATTTTAAATTCATAAAGGATGCTCAATATATCAATAGTTATATGTATATATATACATATTACATATCTACATTTATCTCTTTCTTCCATATATTTAAATATTCCATTTAATTTCTATGTTTATTTTGTAAACAGATTAAATTATTTTTTTTCTTTCATATCTACAGAATTTCTGGGAATTTTACAATTTTAATCACTGCTACTATAAATTTGGAACAAGTTAAGTTAGTCAACAAGTCTTTGCCATAAGACTTTTTCACAAGGATGTTCAAGGTACTTCTCTTCAGGTACTTATAGGGATAAATACAAATTGAAGAGAAGTAGATTCTCTACTCATTGAGCTTCTGGAATTTCATCTCAATTCTATCAATTAAATAATTTCTACTAATAAAATCTTCATTCCTTCATAAGGTCTTTGCTAAAAAATATGTAATAAAGTAAAGCATTTGTTCCTTTTGCACCTCATTCAACCCAAACGCTCACAGTTTATGATCAGAAATGTTCCAGTTTGCCTTTGATTTATGATAATGAAATATTCACTTGACTCACTGCTGGAATTAAATACAATTATACAATTCTCAAAGATCTTTGGTTTCGATTAAGTTTTATTGGTTTGTCTTTGGCAATATGATTTTTTATAAAACAGATTATAATCTCTTACAGGGAAGGTCACTTCCTATTTAACTGGATATCTATGCTTGCACTTCTCATTCTAGATCTTCCTTTAGTTTAGATTTCGTTTGGGGGAAAATGTCAAAGCTAAAATGTAGTTCTTCTAACAAATATATTTAATCTTAGCACCTGCCTGCTACATTGCTATATAAAATTCTGAGCAGTGCTTCTCAAGATCTGTACTGAACAAAGCAAAGAACTACAAAGCAGTCTTTTATAAAATCATGTCGATTATGTTCAAGACATCAAAAAATCAAGGATTCTCTGATTTGACAAACTTTGATGTAACTTTCAATTGTTATAGGAGAAACAGAAACTCTTCATTGAACAAGGTTTGAATTAAATGTTCTCTTAAAACAGTATAATACATTGAAGCTGGTATTTATGTGGATGTGTGTATGTGATTTGAATTTGTTTATGGTGAAATATTTAACATCTACTAATTAACACATACTAAGACTATACTGTCAACAATGATGTTAGTGTCCCTTCTGGCATAGAGTTGATTTCCTGCAGACCTTATATGTAGGGTATCCTTGGAGATCTGAGACATAGGAAAAAACATGGTGGAAAATCCTCTTCAAACTCATGGTGTGTATACAGATGTTTCAGTGTCAAACCCTATATATTCCTTGTTAGGAAAAATAGTTAAATGTCTGGAATACTGGTTATTTTACAAGCTATCCTTGTAATGTTGGGTGATTTCCTTATTAGTGAGTGGTAAGTTATATAAGCCTATGTCCCACGTCCAAATTAAAAGATGTTAAATTTCAGGTTCTTGATATTAAGGTTCAAATCACTAAATTCATTAATCCAAGTTTTATTAATGGTTCTGTTATGGAGGCTAACCATTTAAGTGAGATTCTGTACAGTGATTATAGCTATGAGACCACAAAAGTACTTACCTAGCTTCTGTTCCTGCTGTGAATTTCAAGACCCATAAAATATAAACTGATTCTATGTCCCTGCTGTGAATCTAAAAACACAGTCAGCGAAATGAAACTTATTTTCACTTACTTTTCAGCATTAATGATTTCAGTGAAGTCAATAAGACAAATGATTAGCTTTGATAGGATAAACTACATTCTAATCAATGAATCAATATATTCATTAATCAACAGGGATGTTAAACACCTACTATACTCAATGCCTTGCATATTAAATGTTCAGCCTTGTCACAGATTTGATCAAATATATTATATTGTTGTTATAATATGCATCTGTCCCCTAAAAAAACCTTAAATACTATTTGTCCTATCCAAGTGAGTTACTGTAAGTCTTTCCCCTGCTTTATAAATAAAGGGAATTATGAAAGTCACCAATCCTGATGAAGATGGACATTTTGTTATATTTTCACAATATTCTTTCTATGAAAGCCTTAGATTGCACAGTTTTTGTCACAGAAGTTGTTCCCTCCTTGTAAATTGTTCAGGAGTTCCAAAAAATACTTAATTTCATTGCTTCTTCTTGATCCATCCTCTAACCAATCTTTTTAGTCCAAAAGTGATTTTGTGATGTGGTGATGCTGTTATTCCAGTCTTTTGTTCTTCATACAATGCATTGCATTATTTTAACTTTCCCTCTATATACATCTTTTCCTGGAAAGTCCTTTTGACTCTGTGTTTATAAATCCATCAATAGAAAAGACAATCTTTGAAAGGCAGTTCTCATCATTATTTAATCCAAAGTATCAACATCTAACACAAATCTCCCTTAACATAATTGTATTATCAATTAAAATAAATGATTTCTTACTGTTTTAAGTTTGTATTTATTGGATTTTTAGTCTAAATACAAACCATGAGACAAATGATGAAATTTCAAACAAATATTTATTAGTCAAATTACAATATGAACCTAACAAATGAGAAGACTCAATACTGTTCTCTGTTCAAGATTCACAGGAGGATGTTCTTCAGTGGTAGTGGTCACAGTATAAACTGAAAATATTTATCTAGACCTTTGTCTTAACTCTGTAAAAGAAGTGTTACATCATTAAGCAAAGACATATCATTTGAGCTGGGTCGTATTTGTGTCAGTAGTGCTTTCTTAGACAATTTCATTCCATATTTCATCAAAGTTCCATTATATCAAATCTAGTTTAGGCCACCAGTGATATTTTCTTTCTTATTTTTAATTTGTTATGAACTTTAGAAGTAAAACAAGCAATTTTATAATATAGTAGTATGAGGGGGAAAGATTGTACATGGCACTGTAAATATATTATGTGCAACTTGCTATTCTTTTAAAATATATAATAAATTTATCATGTAACTTTTCTTTTTAAAATTGTTTTCTTCTCTTGCTCACCTATTCTAGAGATGACTACCATTAGATACAAATGTGAGTGTATATAAAACTATCCTATCCATATCCATATTATATGCACAATGTGTGTGTGTGTGTGTGTGTGTGTGTTTATATTTATCAGTTCTTTCTCTGGAGGAAGACAATTCTTTTGCAGTTAATTTGGATATTTATAATTGTTAAAATGACTTAGTCAATCAAAATTGTTCTTAAAACACTAGTTCTG
Organism: Antechinus flavipes; assembly: GCF_016432865.1. Taxonomy (NCBI): domain Eukaryota; kingdom Metazoa; phylum Chordata; class Mammalia; order Dasyuromorphia; family Dasyuridae; genus Antechinus; species Antechinus flavipes. The sequence continues at coordinate 484,235,636 of NC_067400.1, forward strand.
TTCACTTCACTCCTCGTTTTGTGTAGTCTATCCATTTTTCCTAATTCATCAAGTTCATTATTTCTTATAACATGGTAGTAGTATTCCATAACAATTACATACAAGTTGTAGTATTTTCAGCTATTTCCCCAAATAACGGGCACACTCATAATTTCTAGTTCTTTGCCACCAGAAAGAAAACTATGATAAATATTTTAGAACATGTAGGTTATTTTCTTTTTTTCCCTAATCATCTTTAGAAATAAACTTAGTACTGGTATTTCTGGGTTCAAGAGTATGAGTAGTTTTATAACACTTTGGGGATAATTCCAGATTTCTCCCTAAAATGGTTGGAACAGTTCAAAGTTACACCAGCAGTGAATTTGTATTTTAATTTTTCTATACCCCCATCAACATTTGGTGTTTTCCCCTTTAATAATTCTAGCTAATCTGATAGATATAAAGCAATATCTATTGATTAGAGAAATATTAATTAGAACAAATAATTGCAAAACACAAACTTTATTACATCACAAACTTAAGTGACACAGAGGATAGAGGGTTGAATTTGGAGTAAAAGAAAAAAGAATGAGATTCAATCCTGCTTCAGAAATTTATAGCTGTGTTTTTAGCATCTATAACGTCAATTTCCTTGTCTATGAAATTGGAATAAAAATAATACTCCCTTTACATGTTTGTGGTGAGAATTAAGAAAATTAACATGAGTAAAATGCTTGCCAAATCTATTACATATTAGTTTGAAAGATTTCCTCAAATGTTCGTAGACTATATCTTTTTGTTTGTTTTCAGTACTGGAGCATCTTTCTCATCCCTTCAAGTTACTTTCAATTTATATACATGCATATATGTTATTTGCTCTCCATAAAATGTTGTTCATTCCTAGTTTTCAAAGAGGACGAATGGCATCACAATGTTGGCATAAAACAATGCATAAAGGGTGACGAATTGTGTGTGAATTGGATTTAAGTGAGACAAAATTGTACAACTGTCAGCTTCTTTTCCAGTCATTCAAATCCAATGGCAAGACAAAAGTCAAGATGATTGGCAATAGCCTAGGATGCAGTGGATGATTTTGGCATTTTAGGTGCTTGACCAAGTTTTAAATGTTGCACAACATCTGCTTCCGCAGTCTCGATAGCCATTGGAATTAATTTTTCTTAGCTGCTCCTTAACGGTGGTGGGATAAGTGCTTGGGATAGACATCCCCCTAAGTCCATGATGGTTTTGAGACCTGTTAAGTTACTTTCAACCTGGTTTTACTAGAACGTGTCTGCTTCTTATGTTACAACTTCTTGGAGCCACAAGTGAGGGTTGAGCAACAAGTAAACACCAAAGGTGGATGACCAGCCTGAAAAGCGCTCACCAGGCCCTATTCCAGAAATGCGGGTGTGGAGTGGGGGAATGTTCAGTCAAATGCGAAATTTCTCTGAGAACTAAGATAATTTTGTTCTTGTAACTCTAGTACCTGGCATAATGCCTGCCACATAGTAGATGCTAAATAAATGAGGAAAAATAACAACCAAAAAGGAAAGGAAGGTGCTGTGTCCCCCAATTAATAACTGTCCCCCAATTAGTAACTCCTCATTCCTGTGCACAACAAAGGGGTCATTGTTACCCAAACTAGAGTCAAGATCTTGTTTACTAGTCTCATTCTCTCTAGTAAATTATAATCTCTTTGAGGGAAGAGGCTATATCTTATTTGCCTCCCAGTATAACTTAAAGCTTTATTAATAGTATGGCCTTTAAATTTTTTATTGAAAAAATGTATGCTAAATGGCAAATATTACCTCAAATCAAGTCACTAGCATTTATCAAGCGCCATTTTTATGACAAGCATGGTACTTAGGACTGGCAATATGAAATAAGAGAAAGAGCTTTTTTTCAGAGAACTCACATTCTAACAGAGGAGACCACCTGCAAAAAACTATGTACAAACAAATGAAAATATGTATATCTGTGTGCCTCTGTGTTCAGAGTAGATTAAAGCTAATTATAGTGGTGAGGCTATTAGCATCAAGATTGGGGTAGAAAAAGCATATTAGAATATCAGCTTGGGCATGAAGGAGACCAGGGAAGTTAAGAGACAGAGATGAGGTATAAAAAATTATATACACACAAGCATATAGGCACATATTCAGGGATTTACATGTATACACACAGACACACAGACACACACAGACACACACACATATACACACATCTATCTATCTATCTGCTTTAAGGATTAAAAGTAATTTTGTAACAAACATTTTGAGATGCAGGTATGACAAATAATATCACTCCCATTTTGCCACTGAGAAAACTGATATTCTGATTGGTTAAAGGACTCATTTGAATTAGCTTACCACTTAATTTATCAAGTTTACTAATAATTTCCTTAAAATTATAATAATATATGATTATATTAGTCCAAGGAGGAAAGAGATAGATACTACAAGATTAAATGTTGTAGGATTTTGTGGATGTGAGGGAAGTATAGTGAAAGCTAGATAGACAGAAAGTAGCTTAGTACAGTGAAAATAATGTTGAATTTGAAGTCTAAGAACTGAGATTTAATTACTAGCTATGCTATTCAGCATGGTGTAATCTTGAAAAAGTCACTTAATTTTTATAAATTTATTTACTCATCTGTAAAATAATCTGTGGCTCTGTAAGAAAGAGTGGGGTAAATAACAAAGGAGGACAGAGGATTGACAAAAGAGAGGGCAATAATGATGAAAGGGCATTGATGGGGCAATGAAAGCAAACTCTGACCATTTCACAATTATGTGTAGAGTCAGCCTTAAACCTGCCTCTCTCCTCCTCAAAAAAACACCTATTATAATATTGCTCTGGAGATCTCTATAACAGAAAATAAATGTTTCTTTCTTTTTTCCTTTCCTTTCCTTCCTTCTTTTTTTTCTTCCTTCCTTCCTTCCTTTCTTCCTTCCATCCTTCCTTCCTTCCTTACTTCCTTCTTTCCTTCCTTTTTTTTTCCTTTCTTCCTTTTTTCCATTCAGCTACTTGGTGGCACAGAGGATAGAAAACTAGGCCTGGAATCAAGATCTAGTTATAAATCTTGGAAAGTTACTTAACCTCAATGTGAACTTCTTTATCCTTTAAATGGAAATAATAAAAGCACCTCCCAGGACTATTGTGAGTTTCATATGAGATGATCTGAAAAGTGTTCAACATGGTGCTTGGAACACAATAGATACTTATAAATGGTTGTTCCCTCCTTCCTATCTTTCTTGTAGTCTCTCTCTCTCTCTCTCTCTCTCTCTCTCTCTAGATAGATAGATATAGAATGACCAGTAGGACAGTCTTGTTCTCTTTTAAATAGTACTCTTCTACAGCTCCTGGGCCTTTTTGGACTCCCTTTTTGCCATGCCTAGAAAAGTTTATTCTATCCTACTTCCTAGCTGTCTTTTTTTCATCTACTCCTCATGACCAATAGCCACTTTTCCTACCTTTCAAGTAATTCAAGTCTTTTATAATGCTTTTCATTCAAATCAACAAACATTTATTAAGAGCCTAATACATGCCAGGTGCTATGGTAGTTGTTGAGTAACAAAGAAAACAAAATTAATGCACTCTGCCTTCAAGGAGATTACATTTCCCTAGGGGATACATCATGAACATCAATAAATAAACATTAAATATTATATGCCAAGTAATTACAAAAGAGAGAATATTAAAAATGCCTTTTCTCTGTGCCCTGTGATCGTATACCCTTGAACTTCTCTTGGTTATTCATTTCCTCCATGCTGACATTATTTTCTTGCCTCATTGTAAGATGTATTTTCCCCCATTGAATACTGTAAGACCTCATTTTCTAATCATACTCATTTTTTCCCCACAAAAAATACTGCCCTTACCTGGGTGTTATTCTAAATCCAAAGGTCATTAAGAAATAAAAGGAATAAAATGAAATAAAGACTTGAATTTGCTAGTCTAAAAAGTTAATTTAAAAAGACTACCAATATCATTAAAAGTATTTATAAATGCCATTGTGAAGCTGCAAGGTATATTACTCCTTCTCCTGAGTACAACTCTTCATTTACTACAGCATAAACTATATTCCCTCTGACTAGCTGCCCCTGTAGTTCTTCCAGAAAAAGCCCACCCAGGGCTTCCTGCTCCTTGATTTTAAAAATGTTCCCCCTTTTTCTTGCTAACAATCCCCAGATGTGCCAGTTCTGTAGATACTCCTGTGTACCTCAATAGTTCAGAGAAGAACTGTTTTTCAGTAAAAAATCCATTAGAAAGATGCTTTGCCAATTGGCGGCCTCATCCCACCTCATCTCCTTGAGCCTCAGGTGGGATGGTTTACTTTACCACAGGTGCCAAGACAAGCACTGACCACTCTTGACATTCCCTTCAGCAGAAAATCTGGCAGCCTTACTTAAAAACAAGAGCAGCGCGTATGGATGTGAACTATTTGGGAGGACCTACTGTCATGTCTACTCCAGTTTATAGCTGTGAGCGGTAAACAGAGTTTACACATCTGGAGTGAAGCTTGTAAAAATAATGAGTACAACGGGCTGTATAAACATTTCCAAATGGCTTCAATACCTTAGGAAAACGGCAGTCTTAATGAGGTTCATTTTTCAGTATGTGGTACAGCTCTCACTGGTGTTCTGAATTAGATTTCCCAGTGAAAGTTGAGGTGGTTCAAATGTTTAGTATGGAGCTGCACTGGTCAGGAACACTTAGGTCTAATTTTCCTACTCTCATTTCAGAGAGAAAGGTCCACCCTATGGTAGACAGATGCCTAGCCAATATTATTGGTAATTCTGAAATTGGATATTGCTTATGAATCCAACTTTTTAAAAGTAGACAGCCGAGCCTTGGACATTAAGAGAAAATCTGTGTCAGAAACAAGCGATCTTGGCCAGTGGATACTGTCCGAACATTTAAGTATCACAATTGTATATATATGTACAAACTGGGTGGCTCATTCATTCTGTGAATGTTGTTTACCAGCCTGCCTTTTCTCTGCAGCCCTATCCAGGGCCTTCTCTTTACCACTTCCTCTGATGGGTTTGGTTGATTCAAAGATGGGTTATATGGAGCTACAGCATTTCCTGATTGCTGCCTCCCAGTCTTTGTAAACAAGGTCATGGGAAATAGGGGAAAAGGTCCTGTCTTTGGAAGTTACTTCATAATAAAAATTATTTCAGACTCATTCACTTACCCTGAAGAAAGAACAAGGGATGAATAGTAAAAGTCAAAAAGTCAAAAAGGGTCTTTTTATACATTTGTATTCTTTATTCATATGTATGCTTACTATTCTGTTTTCTTCTTTCTCATTTTGTTATATTATTTTACATTAGAGTTGATATGGATATCATGGTGATTCTATTTTAATAATGATAATATGTGTTGTTCTTTATAATTCTCTGAGTGCTTTACAATGCAATGACTCATTTTTCTAACAAAATTCTATAAGTGAAATAGTCATTATTCTTATTTCAGAGATTGAAGACTTGAGACAAAAGTTATGTAACTTCCGTAACACTCCATAGTTATAGCAATACCATGATGAGAATCCAGATTTCCTAACTAACAGTAACATATTTTTCTCTATTTCATCATAATGGCAAGTGCTCTAGGAGTTAAGTACAAACACAGTGATAATAGTAGTGATGATGGTTGATGATAGTGGTTGACAGGGGGGAAGTAACAATTTCCTCAAATTCTAAACCTTCATCATGTCAGATATACTGTAACTTGATTCTGTCCTAGTATTGCTATTTCGATCCTCTTTGGGAATGAAGGACAACAATCAAAAATCACGTAATCACCAAGGGAGGGACTCAAAGACAAGTGAGAGCATGCTGCTCAATGTGATATATAGCAGGAATTTTGTTTGCCCTAAGCTTCCTCTAATAACACCAGTAAGAAACCTGTAAGTTCAGCCAAATGGACATTAAGGATACTACAGGCTGAGTTAATTCTACATACAGTGTAACTTAACTGCCTTTATGATTTCAAATATAAGAAATTACTGGGTTAGTTTGTAGACTGGCACTATTTGAAATTATTGTGAGAAACAATTTGCTGTAGAATATAGCAGTGCTTCTTCAAGAAGGACAGTTACATTAGAACAAATAAGAATATTAAACCTCACCTGCAAGAAATTCTTCAGTGTAGACTATGCTGATCACTAAATAGAGCAAAAAATGATTATGCATGAAATGAAATCAATACATGAATTCTTTTATTATATCCCCTCTCACGTAATATGAAAATAGAAATAGGTCTGGCCAATTATGTGCAGAAATTTTATATTGCTTTTTGTCAACAGTGCCCTAAACTCCAAGTTACACCACAATTCAGGGCAATCCTAAGAAATAACTCTATTCTTCTTCCCAGATTAGAATAAGAGTAGAAAGTTTGTTTTTTTTTTTTTTTTTTTTTTTTTTTTAATTTGAAGGAGGAAGCACTAAAGAACCTAAAGGTACTCTTATTGTGAAATCAAGATGCAACTGAATATTACAGTGGGTCGCATTTGAAAATGAAAATAAACAATTATGAAGTCTTTAGTGCTTTTAAAGTAAATATAGGTTTACTTAAAATGGAATTTTAAAATTCTATTTTTATGTCTGATGCTAAAAATCCAGCTCTTAAACCAATTGTATCAAAAGAAAATTTAAAAAGCCAAACTATATTCAATTGTAAGTGCAAAACATGTCAGTACCTGTACACAACAATATATGATTTGGCCATTGCTATCAATGGTAAGATCCAAAGAAGGAAAGGTAGAGCTTTCAAGGAAAAATGGGCATCAACTGTCACTATGGCAGTACCAACTTGACAAAATTACTGTAAAATACTGGACACACTTAGGAACTAATTTTGCAAAATTTAGCCAGTAGAAAATTTGAATATCAGTTCCACTGAAATAGTTATAATATTACAAATAAACATTTGAGGATCTCAAGTTAAAAACCCTTGATTTTTTATTTTTATTATTATTAAAGCTTTTTCTTTTCAAAACATATGATACATAATTTTCAACACTCACCCTTGCAAAACCTTGTGTTCTACCCACTCCCCTAGATAGCAAGTAATCCAATATATATTAAACAAATACAATTCTTGTATACATATTTCCACAATTATCATTTTGCACTAGAAAAATCAGATCAAAAGGGAAAAATAAGAAAGAAAACAAAATGCAAGCAAATGACAACAAAAAATTAAAAATGCTATGTTGTGATACGCATTCATTTCCCAGAGTTCTCTCTCTGGGTGCAGATGCCTCTCTTCAATAAAAGACCATTGGAATTGGACTGAATCTCCTCGCTGTGGAAAAGCACCATGGCCATCACAATTGATCTTCTTATAATCTTGCTGTTGCTGTGTACAATATTCTCCTGAAGAATGCCTGATTTAATAACCTCTAATTAAAAACAAGGAAAAATAAACATGTACAGAGAAGCCAGATGGCAAAGTAGATAGAGTACCAGGCCTGAAGTCAAGAGGACCAGAGTTAAAATCCGGCCTCAAACACTTGACACTTCTTAGGTATGTGACCCTGGAGAAGTCACTCAACCCCAATTGCCTCAGCAAAAAATAATTAAACGAATGAATGAACATGTAATCAGCATAAATAATAGTAAATCTTAGATTATTCATAGTTTCCACCTATGATTAAAAACAAAAGTCAACAATTTAAGAAAAGACAAGAATTCAAGGTGGAGAAAAGACAAAATAAACAGTTTAGAGAACAAAATGATAAATCAAGAACTATACTGTTTAAGACTTAAGGAGCAAAGAAATATTAAACAGTTGAGAGAGCTTCTAAAGGAGATTGTAGAAGTTCCACACAACAAAAAGACAATTTGGAGTAAATCTGAAATGAAAAATTTGCACGGCATTAACATAATCAATAACAGAATGCTTACTTCAAGGGAAGGGATTGAAACTCTAGCTTCTCTGAAAAGATGGAAAATGGCAGGACCACATAGGCTGCAGTCTTATTGGCTTCAACAATTCACAGTACTTCATAAATTATTAGCAAAGTACTTTACCAGCTTTCAACAGTGTCACCCTAATCCCATTCCTCTACAAAATGCATCACATATCCTAATTTATATAACTAAAAATGGAAATACCAGTGAATGTTATAAATACAGGGTAAGTACATGTATATCTACTCTATACAAAAATCCATAGCTAGTTATCACTTAAAACAAATATATAAACAGTTAAAACAATTATATGTTAGCTGGGAATAGTGAAATAGATCTGTAATCCCTTTTCCTTGGGAGGTTGAGGCCGGTGAAGTGTTTAATTTAGAAATTCTAAGGTAACAAGAGCAGAAAAGATGATTAAGTGTCTATACTGATTCTGACAACAATATGTGGTCAGTCTCTGAGAAATAATGAAACCACCAGCAAGCCTAGGAAGCGAATGGACCCAAATCAAAATAGAGCAAGTCAAATCTTCCATGAAAATCAATAGATATATGTATAAAGATAGTATAGACAGACTTAGATATAAACAGATTAAAATTTGATTCTGATTTGATTTAAATCATTTATCAAAGTCACACATCTCGCAAGTGTCATATACATATCTATTTTAATTTCTTTCACTAAATATTTTTGATATTTTATACACATATATTTATACAAAAGATATTTACATATTAGTCACAATATATAAGAAAACACAGATAACCTCCCTTAAAAGTAGAGGAAGTTTTAAAAAGTATGCTTCGAACTCTATTCAGATTCCATTGGTTCTTTTTCCAGGGATAAATCGTATTTTTTATTATACTTTTTTTTCAGAGTTGTCTTAGATAATTGCATTTCTGAGAATAAGTAAGTCATTCCAAGTTGCGATTCCATTACTGCAGTTACCATGTACAAACATGGTATCCTGTTTTGTTGGCTCCATTCACTTCATACAGAATCAGCTCATATAAATCTTTCAAGATTTTTCTAAAATCCACCTGTTCTTCATTTCTTATAGTATAATAATACCCCATTACATTTGTATACCACAACTTCTCAGCATTCCTGTATTGATGGGCAGTCTCCCAATTTCCAATTCTTTTCTATAAGAAAATGCTTCTATAAATATAAAATTTTATACATATGGATAGTTTTCTTTGTTTTTGTTTTTTAACATCTTTTAGTATGAAGAGCTAATAGTGGTATTACTGGATCTAAGAATATGTGTGATTTTATAGTTCTTTGGGCATAATTCCAACTTGCTCTCCAGAATGGTTGAATCAGTTAACAACTCCATCAACATTGCATTAGTGCCTCAGTTTTCCCACATCTTCTCTAGCATTTGTAATTTTTATTTTCTGTTTTATTAGTTCTTTCACTAATTTATGAATCTATATTGAATTTTTTTATGAATTATGTTAAAATATTTTAACATTCATTTTATAAAATATTTGAGTTTCAAGTTCTTTCCTTCCCCCCTTGCTCTAATCCTTGAAAAAGTAAACAATATATTCATTATACATGTATAGTCATGAAAAACTTTTTATATTAAGCATGTTATATAAAATATACAAAATAAACAAGAAAAAATATGTTTCAATTTGAGCTCTTTCTGTCTCTGTCTATTTCTCTTTGTCTTTCTGTCTCTCTGCCTCTATGTGTGTGTGTGTGTGTGTGTGTGTGTGTGTGTGTGTGTGTGTGTCTGGAGGTGAATAGCATGATTCCTTTATAATTGTCTTGGATCATTATCTTCATCAGAGCAGCTAAATATTTTATAGTTGATCATCATTACAATACTATTATTATGATGTATAATGTTTTCCTAACTGCTCACTAAACTTTATCACTTCATTTAGATAAATTTGAAAAGATGATTTTGAAAAATTTTTTTGGGGGTAACAATCATGTAAAACACAGTAATAATCCATCACAATAATATGACACAATTTGGTCAATAATTTCCCATTTGATGGACATTCGCTTGATTTCCAATTGTTTGCTACCACAAAAAAAGTTACTAATATTTTTGCATAAATAGTTTCTTTCACCTTTTCTTTAATATCTTTGGGATTTGGAATTAATATTGGTATTACTAGGTCAACAGTATGCACAGTTTAATAATCCTTTGGAAGTAGTTCCAAATTGTCCTCTAAAATTATTGGACCAGTTCACAATTCCACCCAAGAATGCACTGAATGTCTGAGGCTAGATTTGAACTCAGATCCTTCTGACTTCAGGAGTGATCTGAGTTTAAATCTAGCCTCAGACACTTCCCAGCTGTGTGACCTTGGGCAAGTCACTTAACCCCAATTGCCTCAGAGGCAGGGAAACAAAAAGAATACAATGGTTGTCCCTAGCTTTCCACATTTCTTTCAGAACCTATTTTTTTTTCCTTTTCTGGTATGTTAGCCAATCTCATAGATGTGAATTCAACCTCAGAATTGTTTTCATTTGTATTTTGCTAAGCAATAGTGATTTAGAGAATTTTTTTTTTATATGAACTAGAGATAACTTTGATTTCTTCTTCTGAAACATGCTTGTTCATATCCTTTCAATATTTAACAAGTGAATGATTCTTATTTTTCCAAAAGTTTTCCAGTCCCCTATATATGTCATAAATGTAATGGGCTGAAACTGCGTTGATGCACTGAGGTTCGAACACTTAAGGCTAATTACCAGTGGGACAATACTCTGTTAGCACATGCTTGGAGAAAGAATGGCCTGGCCCACTACTCTGTGCAGGCTTTATCTGTTGGCATATAGAGAGACTGGGTGGAGGATTTAGAGGATGGAGTAGGAAGAGCAAAGTGGTCCCAGGCGGGAGACGAAAAAGGAGACTCCTATGTCCACTCTCCCTCCTCTTGCTCTGACAAAAAATAAAAAGTAAGGACTTTTGCTTATCCTGACTCTGGCTGATTCTAAAGTATCCAGGTTGCTAACACAGTCATCACACATAAATGTGGCTTTTATCAGAGAAAATTGCTGCAAATATTGTCCCCAACTTCCTACTTTCCTTCTAATTGTGAATGCATTAGTTTTGTTTGTGCAAAAAATAAATCATGCAAAACCACTTCTTATTATGTCTTGCTGTCTCCTGATGGAGCCGCAAATTATTTAACACCTCTTGTTTTCCCAAGTCACTAAATATTATGTGTACTCTAATAAAACATTCTTATATTAAAATGATTTGTTTATAAGTATATATATGCACATATTTCTTATCTATATTAATATATGCATATGTTATATGTATTAATCAAAAACAATAACTGCTGGAATATAAATAATATCTTATAAATGCTGCAGTATCTTGCTAATGGTCTATGCTGACACATACTACAACTTTACATCCTAGTCAAGGCTCTTCATGAGTCAGAAAATATTTGTGCCAGATTCTATGCTAATATAGCTGTAGCTATGAATATTTGACACCTTTTTTTTTCTTTTAGATGCATCCCTCAGGCTTTATATTATTGCATAGATTTTTTTTTCCTTTTAAAGGATACCCCTAATGTTCATTGAGTGGTAGAATGGTGTTACAGCAGAATACTAAGTTTAAAGTAAGTAGAAATGAATTTGAGTCCTAGATCCTTGCTCACTATTACTGTGACCTTGAGCACCTCAACTATCTCCATTTCTTCATACATAAAATATACATAGCAGTTGTTGTGCTACCTGCCTGATTTGAGGGGGAAATCACATGCTCATGAAATCTGTGTTAGATAAATAAGAATGGTATTATTATATGTTTCATTTAAAAATAGTCAGGTCTAGTTTTAATATTTATGATGGATATTAATAGCAGGGAGAAAATGCAGAGGATAGCTATGGTGGCAAAAGATCTGAATATCATGAAATGTGAGAATTCCCTCCATGTCTTTGAATTGGATTGGAATTCCAACTTTGGAATGTACTCCCTCCCAAATTTCATGCCTCAGAGAATCCCTCTCTTCCTTTAAGAAATAAGTCAAGCATCATCTTCTACAAGGGACCTTTTCCTGATCCCTCTAATTGTTGCTGACCTGTCTTTAAAACTATTTATTTAACTTTTGTACATTTTTTTGGGGGGGGGGTTGTTGTGTCTATGTGTGTTTCTGTGCAGAAAGAGGACTCATATACACATAAATACACAATATGTACACTTTTTATTTACATATGTCCTTGTCTCTTCCATTAATATTTATGCTTCTTATAATTAGATATTATTTCATTCTTTGTACTTGTATCCACAGAGTCTGATATATAATAGGCACTTAATAAACTCTTACTAATTGATTGATTAATTAATTAAAGAAATTGGCTATATTGTCTTGAAAGGAAATCACTTGAAAAGGAAATTCTTGAATAGAGAATAAAGAAAATGATTTCAAACATTAGATGGGCTCTCTGATAGAAATAGGATTGATGGTTGGAAATAGCAAAAGAAAGATTTGGGCTTACTACCAGAGGAGGAAAAACAACTTTCAAAATGTTAGAACTATCCTAATAAGTGGAATGAGTTGCCTTGAGATGTAATGGATTTCCTCTAAATATAGGACTTTGAGGAAAAGATAGATAATATGTTGGAGAAAGCTGTATATGGAATCCTAGGTCAATTATAAGTTGTCTTAGATGCACTGGAGTTCCTGCCTAACTCTGAAGTTCAGGATTTCTGTGAATGGTTTTGCACTGCTATACTGTAGGCAATTTTTTAAAATGCAAAACTGTTTGTTTGAGTAATAGAAATCAGGGAGAGTAATGTGTAGCATGCCCTATGGAAGATATTGGGTTACTGAGTAGTTCTGTGATAAATCCTCTGCTTGGATTTATAAAGATTATTGACCTTCATACTGGTCAATGCATATGTGATTATAAAGATTTAATACCTCACAAATGTTCAATTACAACACTAGGTTTACCATAACATACGTAAAACAAAATTTTCTTCATTTTTATGTTTTTAATCTTTTGTTTATTTAAGAAAATTTAAAATTTTAAGAAAGAAAAAACCGCTCTGAAAATGACATTATAATACACTGATTTCTAGGATAATTGAAGATATGACATCTAATTATATGTCTTTGCATAGCAATAAACAATTTCCTGATTCTGGCTAGGTTGATAAAAGGGTGTATATTCAGAAGTGATTTATTTCTGGAAGTCTAACTTTAATGCTGCATTTTCTTATTGTCCAATGTGGTAGCTTGCTTTTTTTCAACAAGACTGATTACTTTTTACACAGACTCTGAATACTGCTTCAAGAAAGTGACTTCCTCCCAAAGCCTACTGACCTTGCACTTTATTCCCTATGTTCATAATTCAAGTGAATAGCATGGCAGCAGGACAATACATTTTTGCTTGGCTTTCCTGTTGAAGTGGTCAACTGAAATTTATTTATGAAGATGGGGGGATAGGAATGGGGAGAAAAAGTAAGCTCTGTCATAGTTTCTAAATAGTATTTTCTGCATAGTCTTTAACTTTTCTGATATTAGTGGAGTTTCATTCATTTAATCATATAGAAAACATTAAGGGCATATAATGTACAAGGCTTTTCTTGATGTCCTTTATCTTATGTCTAATAATTAAGTAGAAGTGTCTTTAATTTCATAAAAAGTTGTACTAATGAAACAAAATACTATCTTATCTTACCAAGAATGAAATGTTTTGAGCACAAATCAAGAAAAGGTGGTGTTACTTACTGAGCTTGATAAGGGACATCACAACTTTAAAAATTGATTGGTTGTTTTTTTTTTTTTTTATTTTATTTTATCTTACCACATATATTAACAAATGTATAAGAATTGCCTGCATAAGTAGTAAGAGTCTAGGTGTTGCTAAAATTAAAATAAATTACTATATAAAGTAACTATATAGAGGATTATGGTGTTAAATGTTTATTATAGGGGAAATGAAGAATACAGTCCCAACAATCAATAAACTTTAAACCCAGAGGGGAAAAATATACAAACAAACAAGTAGAATAAGAAGTAGAATATTACAAATGGCATAAAGCAAGAATAAGTTCAATAAAATGGGAAAAGAGGAATATCTCATCTGGTTGGGAAGATCAAAGAAAACTTCATGGAACATGATGCATTTGACCTTCACAGAAGAGAATGAATCTTGAATGACTACAGGATTTCACAAAGAAGAAATGAACAGGTGAGATGCTCCAGGGATGAGAAACAGCATGTTGAAAGGAATAGAACTTGAAAAATTCAAATTTTTTTCAAAATAATTTGAGTAATTTGACTAAAAGTTAGAGATGAAAAGACATTGTGTAAGATAAGGTAAAAAAGAAGGTATAGTCAGACTATAGGTTGTTAAATGCTTATCTGAGCAATATAGCCTTTATTTTGTGAATAATAAGGAATTTTAAAGAGTTTTGAATTAAGATAAAAAATGGATCATCTCATCTTGGCATCTATGTGGTATGATGGAGAGAACTCTTGGACTGGAATCCAGAAGACTGTATTGAAATCTATTCCCAGACACTCACTAACTGTATGACCCTAGGCAAGTCATTTAACCTTTTGCCTCAGTAAGATGAGTTGGAGAAAGAAATGACAAAGGATTCTAGTACCTTTGCTTAAAAAAAAAAAAAAAACTCCAAAACGTATCACAAAGAGTTAGATATGATTGAAAAGGACCAATCAACAACAATGAATGGATTATCTTCATGCACTGGAAAGATTTATCTGGCAATAAAATGAAAAATGGAATAAAGAGATAAGGAATCTAAGTGGATGCATGAAAAGGCTATTGTGACACTCCAGGCCTGAGTGGATCAGGGCCTGAACTGGCATGGTATAAGTTGGAAGGAAAAAGGATGGCAATTTAGGAATCATGTTGTAGTAATAGAATATATTAGTGGGGAGGTATGGTAAGTGTATAAAGAAGAGATAAGATTCAAAGCAATTCTCTAAGTTACAATCATGAGATATTGAGAAAATTGTGTCATCATATGTAGAACTCAAGGAGGTAGGAAAGGAAGCAGATTTTGCTAGTGAAGGTGAAGTTTTTGTTTTTAAATTTGTTACTGTTCTGATGCCAATGGGTCATGCATTTGGAAATTACCAGTAGAGAATTGGAAATGGAGTGTGGGAAAGAGTTCAGATTTGGCACAAGGATGTGAGCCACATCTATAGAGGTGAGCTGTAGTCATCCTCTAAGTAGCAAAGGTGGGGTAGCAGGTGTTTGGAGACAGAGAATAAAGTCCCCCCAAAAACATACTGAGAGTGAAATTGAAAAACATTTAAATGTCTCTCTTATTCACTTATTTATTTATTATAGTTATTTGTACATATGACATAATACTCCACCAAAGTATAAACTTTACGGTGAAGAGAACCTATTTAACAGAATCATAGTCATAGAAAGTCATAGAAAGTATCCAATAATTTTGTAGATAGGAAAACTGAAACTCAGAAATGTTACATTACCTACCAAATGTTCATTATTCACTTATAAATAGTAAGGAGCTAGCTGATATTCAGGTTCCTTTATTACAAATCCAGTGCCTTTTCTACTACAAGATGTTATTTCTCTCCTCCATCCCAATCTCAGCACCTTACATAGCATTTTACAAATGGCAAGAATTAGAGAAAATAATCAATTGAGAATTGTTTATGATGAAGGTTTGGCAAAACAGATATAATGAAAAACTCCTAGGGTGCAAGATCAGGTTAATATTTGTTCTTGTCCTTTTCATTCAAAAGATACAGAGATCTAGATTAAGGAAGAAATAGCAGAGTCCATATAGTTAAATTCCTTTATTTTACAAACAAGGGAGTTTGTAACTCTCGAGGGAGTTAAGTGACTTCTCTAGATATGTTAAGCACTTTCGAAATATCTGTCAAATGATTACCCATAGCCACACATAAACACATGAAGTAGCATATGTACCATTTGAAACCCATATTCTCTAGAAGTCAAAGCCAATTTATTGTTGTTATTTTGTTTTCCCTTGAACTGTGTAGCCTCCATACAAAGTAGGCAGTTAATAAATACTTGTTGATTGCTTTATCATGTGCCTTGGGCTTTTCAGAGCATTTTCCTCACAATATTCTTGTAGGTAATATAAATAATATTTTCTCTATTTTTAGATGAGATATTTACATGGCCACATAATGCATAAATGTCTGCAGCAAATCTTTAACTCAGATCTACTGGTTTCAAGTCCAGTACTTTCCCTACTGTACCACATAATAATAAACATGAGCTGGAAAAATACTGAGAGATTATAAAGTAGATTCTTACTTATATAAAGGAGATGAGGAAACTGAGTCCAGAGATAAAATAATTAATTAGTCAACAAGATTTATCAAGTGTTTCCGATGTCAAGGAAAGGCCAAACATAGCCACTCTCTTCAACAAATAAATACCTACACAAAACTACCCATATAATACATAAAATATATACAAAGCAGGTGAGAAGTAATCTAAAAAGAAAAATCATTAGCATGTGAGGGAATCAGGAAAGATTGCCTGCAGAAGGTGGGAATTCATTAAATAGTGAAGGAAGTGAAAGTATGAGATAGAGGACAATATTCTGCAGCTCAGTCAGAACAAAAATTCAGATGTAGTAGGTATATTAACCTATTAAAGGAATAGCAATAGGTCAGGATAGCTATATCATAGCCTGAGTGGAGAGAAGAAATTTGTGAAAATTGTAATGCAAAGAAAAGGCTATGGGATGAAGAATTTTAGGCACCAGATTTTTTTTTTATTTCATCCTAGAAATAATATGCATCTAATAGTGCTCATTCAGCAAGAATGCATTATAGTTACACTTACAAAATCATCAGGACAGCTGAGTGGAGAAGGAATTTGAGTAGAGAGAAATGAATCAGATTATTTAAAAGTCAATTGCAGTGTTCCAGGGAAAAGGCAGTGAAAGCCTAAATTTGGTTTAAATTTGGTTAGTGGTTACATGAGTGGAGAGAAGGTAAAATATACAAAATTTGTTATGAATGAAGAAACTAGGAGATGTTGCAGCATGTTAAACATATGTGGGTTGTACAAAACTAAAAAGTCAAGAATTTTTGTACAGACTAAAACAGCAGTAGGGAAATTCAGGAAATTAAAAGGTCTGGGTAAAAGATAATAAATTCTATCTGAACAAATTCAGTTTGAGATGCCTACAGAAAGTGTAGTGTAAGTTTTCCAAAGGCAATTGGTAATGTAGAAGAGAAGGAAGACCAGAGATACATGTATATATCTGAGAATCATTTGCGTAAAGACTATGAGTGAACAGGTAAAGTTGTAAGAGAGAAAAAGGAAGAGTGCTTAGGGCAAAGACTTGGGATAAATGTATGAGTAGTGGCTGGAGGTGGCATAATGAAGAACCTACAAAGGAGAGTGAGGAAATATAATCAGCTAGATCTGAGAGTGACCTGGATAGAACAATGCCATGGAAGCCTAAAAAGGAGGAAGCATTTAATGTTATAAAAGGATACAGCAGTATAAAGACTAGGGGGGTAAAAAAAAAAATTTGATTAGGCCAATGAGGGATCATTGATAACCTTAGAGTTGAGAATTTCAGTTGAGTGATGAAATTAGCTCATTGTCAACTCATTAATGGCAGAGGCTGAATTATTATCCAGATCCTAATCTTATTTTTATGATTTCTTGTTAATTAATAAACATTACCTAATGAAAAAAGAAGTCTCCCCCATTGGCCTGAGTAGTGCTCAAAATAACATTCCCTGGAAGAGGATTTTAGGAAGATGTCAGTCAGAAAATTCCAAGCTTTCTAGATTTCCCTCATGAACAAGACAAAATAGTGTCAGAGGCAACCATAAAGCTGTAAAAATAAGCAAGAATTGTTACGGAACAGTGATTCTCCTGGATCAAATAAAAAAGATCCAAAGAAAGATACTGGAACAGAAATTTGGCCGCCATAAAGTTTAAACACCTCCATGCTAGTTCCCCAGAAATATCAAATGGCAAGCCCTGGGGATATCCAGATCGAGAGGTAAACGTGACCCCAGTCAGAGAACTTTTCATTTCCATGACAGTGTGGAAAGTTTGGCATCTGAGCAGGGGAAGATTGAGGGAATACCTCAGACAGGCCCAGCTCTGCTACTGAGATGCTGCCCTGAGCAAGAAGGAACCAGCACACTTCAGGTGAGTGCAGAAGTAGTAGGCTGTGGGCACTTACAAGAGAGAAGAGTTCTTGGTTTCAGTTCCACATCTTTGGGCAGAACTAAAGGAAGACCTGAGGGTACAGACACTATCTCCAACTAGAGGTGATTATATTAACAAGATCCTATGAATTAAAAAAAAAAAATGAGCTGGCAAAAGAGAAAGAATCTAACCATAGAAAGTTACTATAGGAATAGAAAAGGCCAGAGTTCATCTTCAGAGAATGATGCTGAAATGCAAAACACCTCTTTTACCTCAAAGAAGAACAGATGACCTGTCCGAAAGGAGTTCAGAGAAGAACTCAACAAAAGATGTTAATAATCAAATGAGAGATTGAGGTAAAATTTAAAAATAATAGCAATTCAAGAAAAACAAGATTATAAAAAGAAAGTCTATCAAATTGAAAAGGAGATTCAGAATTTTAAGAAAAAAATTAACTCTTTAAAATTAGAATTGGGCAAGAGGAAGCCAGTGGAGTTATGAGACCAAGAAATAATAAAACAAAATATAAAGATTGAAAAAAGCAGAAGAGAATGTGAGGCATCCAATAAGAAATACAATAGATCAGAAGAATAAATCAAGAGGAAACAAGAATAATAAGGCTACCTGAAAACTATGATCATAAAAGTAATCTTTATACAATAATATAAGAAATAGTTAAAGAAATCTGTCCTGAAATGTTATAACAATAGAGGAAGGTAGAATTAGAAAAACAATCCATCAATCACCACTTAAAAGAGATCCTATGAGGAAATCCTTCAGTAACATCAGAACCAAATTCAAAAATCCCCAGATAATAGAGGAAGTATTTAGAGAAAGACAATTTAAATATAGCTAAGCTACAGTCACAATCATATAAGATCTATCAGCAGCTACATTAAAAGACTGCTAGCCGTGTGACACTATATATTAAAGAGCAAAAAAAAAAAAAAAAATAGGGTTGTAGCTGAAAATATCATACCCAGAAAATTTAAACATAATCCTGACTGGAAAAAAAGTGAACATTCATTAAATTGCCAGAAATTTAGGATTTTCTTACAAAAAGATCTGAACTTAATAGAATCTTTGATATAAAAGATCCAAGAGACAAATAAGGGAAAAGTCAAAGATTAAAAGCAAGGGAATCAATAAGGACAAACTGTTTATATTTCCTATGTGGAAAGAGGGATTTTTAATAAGAAAACTTTCATAGACTAGTGTTAAAGAGAGAAAAACATAAATAATTAGATGGGAATAAAAATCTTCCATATGTGTAAAGAAATAAGAAATTGAGGGAATAGGATAAGGAGGAATGTGGAAAAGGTGGTATAGATAAATGGGAATGGAATAAAGAGGATATTTGTGGGGAGAGGATCCTTAGAAAGGGGGTAGGTTAAACAACCAGAAAGCAAGATAAGCAAATAAAAGGAAAGTAGAGAAGTCAGGAGGAATTGGAAATAAAAAACACATGAAAACCTTAAATAAAAATCAGAAGTAGAATTTATTATAAAAATTAGTGATAGTAATCATGAATTCAGACAAAGTTAAAGGCAAAGAGATTTAATAAAAAGGGAAAAATATATATGTCAGTCATATTAATCAATATTATTTTAGACTATTTAAAAGAACTAGACAGCATAAGGTTGGAATATTGCTATGGTATAGGAAATGAGAATATGGAAATATTTGGATTTATGGAGGAAGATGTTATCTATCTTCAGAGGAAGGACAAAAAAGCACAGTGCAGTCTTAGATGCATATGAATAAATTTGTGTACATACATGTATGATTATATATGTATATAAGTATAATATTTAAGTATGTGTATATGTATGCATATATACATTTGTGTATGTGTATGTCTGTGCATGCAGGCACTCAATTGTACCTTTCTTGAGAAAAAGGGAAGAGAAAAAAATAAATACGAAATGCATAGCAGAAAAAGCAAGGAAGCAAAAAAAAAGATGAACAGCCCTGAACACAATGAATAGTATTTATTTTTTAGAAAATATTAATAAACTTTATTTTTTTAACATTGAACTAGTCACCCTTACTTTATTGTATGTACTCGGGTCATCTTCATTTTTTATTGTAATAAGATTATTTATTTTTAATACATATTGCTTTATGAAACATGTTGGGAAATAAAAATCAAAGCAAAAGGGAAAAACCATGCGAGAGATAAAAAACAAACAAACAACAAAAAAGAAGTGAACATAGCATTCTTGATTTACATTCAGTCTCCATAGATCTTTTTCTGTATGCAGATGGCATTTTCTGTCCAAAGTCTATTGAGATAACTTTGGATCAATGAACCACTGAGAAGAAGCAAGCATTTCATAGTTAATCATCATACATTCTGACTATAATTGTGTACAATGTATTCCTAATTCTGCTTGTTTCTCTCAGGAGGAGTTCATGTAAATCCTTCCACACCTTTCTAAAATCAGCTTCATCATTTTTATATAACAATAATTTTCCATTACCTTCATGTGCCACAGGTATGTTCAGCCATCCTACAATCAATGGGCATCCAAGCCTTTCCACTTCTTTGCTATCAGAAAAAGAGCTGTTGCAAATATTGTTGCACATGTGGGTCCTTTAACCTCCTTTATGATTTCCTTGGCACTGCTGAGTCAAAGAGTATGCACAGTTTTGTAGCCCTTTTGACATAATTCCAAATTGCTCTGCAGAATGATTAGATCATTTCACAACTCCACCAACAATGCATTAGTGTACCATTTTTCTCACATCCTCTCCAACATTAAACATTATTATATTTTCTTGTCATCTTAGCCAATCTAAGAAGTATTAGGTGGTACTTCAGAGTTGTTTTAATTTGCATTTCTCTAATCAATGGTGATTTAGAGAATTTTTTCATATAACTATAAATGGCTTTAATTTCCTCATCTAAAAATTATCTGTTCATATCCTTTGATGATCTGTCAATTGAGGAATGACTTATGTTCTTATAAATTTGACACAGTTAGTTATATATTTCAGAAATGGGACTTTTATCAGAAATACTATCTGTAAAGATTTTCCCCCAGATTTGTGCTTCCCTTTTAATCTTATTTCTGTTGTTTTTGTTTCTGCAAAACTTTTTTTAATTTAATGTAATTAAAGTTGCCCATTTTACTTTTTATAAAATTCTCTAGTTCTTCTTTGATCATAAATTCTTCCCTTCTCCAAAAATCTGATAGGTAAATCATCCCTTATTCTCCTAATTTGTTTATAGCATCATCCTTTATGCCAAATCATATATCCATTTTGACATTTGATATGTGGTGTGAGGTGTAGGTCTATGCTGATTCCTGACTAAATATTTTCCAGTTTACCCAGCAATTTTTGTGAAATAGTGAGTTCTTATGCCAGAAGCTAGAGTTTGGTGATCTACCACATACTAGATTGCTATAAACCTTGATTATTGTGTCATGTGTATCTAATCTATTCCACTGATCCACCACTTTATTTCTAAGCCAGTACAAAATGGTTTTGATTAAAGTTGATTTATAACATAGTTTTATGTTTGGTATTGCTAAGCCATCATCCTTTGCATTTTTTCATTAATTTTTGTGATATTCTTTATCTTTTGTTCTTCCTGATGTATTTTGTTATTTTTTCTAAATCTATAAAATAAATTTTTGGAAGTTTGATTGGTATGCCACTGAATATATAGACTAATTTAGGCAGAATTTTCCTTTTTATTATATTAGCTTGGCCTAGCCATGAACAAATGATATTTATCCAATTGTTTATAACTGACTTTATTCATGTGAGAAGCATTTTGTAATTGTATTCATATAGTTCTTGGGTTTGTCTTGGCAGGAAGACTCCCACGTATTTTATTTTATCTACTAAAGTTAAGTGAATTTAATTAAGTGAATTTTAAGTGAAAATTAAGTGAAATTAAGTGAAATTTTTCTTTCAATCTCTTGCTGATGAATTGTGTGGGTTTATTTGATATTTTGCAACTCTATTAAAGCAATGAATTGTTTGTACTAGGTTTCTGGATGATTTTCTAGGATTCTCTAAATATATCATATCATTTGCAAAGAATGATAGTTTTATTTCCTTATTTTCTAGTCTTATTCCTCTAATTTCTTTTTCTTTTATTAATTCTAAAGCCAACATTTCTAGTACAATATTGAATGTTAGTGGTGATGATGGACATCCTTGTTTCACCCTCATCTTGTTGGTAATACATCCAGCTTCATTCCATTATAAATTATGCTTGCTTTAGGTTTTAGATAATTAATGTTTATTATTTTAAGGAAAGCTCCCTTTATACTTATTCTCTTTAGGATTTTTAATAGGAATGCGTGTGGCATTTTGTAAAAAGTCTTTTCTGAATCTATTGAAATTATCATATGATTTCTGTTGGTTTTGTTATTAATACAGTTGATTATGGTAATAGTTTTTCTGATATTGAGTCAACCCTGTATTCCTGGGATAAATATTACTTGGTTATAGTGCATTGTCTTGCTGATAAGTTGCTGTAATCTCTTTTCTAATATTTTATTTAAAATTTTGCATCAATCTTCATTAAGGAGATTGATCTGTAATTTTCTTTCTCTGTTTTACCTCTTTCAGGTTTAGGTATTGGTGCCATATTTGTGTCAGAAGGAATTTGGCAGGAATCCTTATTTACCCATTTTTCCAAATAGTTTGCATAATATTAGAATTAATTGTTCTTTAAATATTTGATAGAATTCACTTCTGAATCCATCTGGACCTGGAGATTTTTTTCTTGAGGAATTCATTAAAGACATGTTCAATTTCTTTTTCTAAAATGGGATTACTTAAGTATTTTATTTCCTCTTCAGTTAACCTGGGCAATTTATATTTTTTGTAAATATTCATGCATTTCTGTTAGATTATCAGACTTAACTGCTGTGGAGTTAGGCAAAATAGTTACTAAATATTGATTTAATTTCTTTTTCATTGATTCTGAGTTCACTGCTTTCATTTTTGATGCTGATGATTTTTTTCCTGTCCTTTTTCTGATCAAATTAACCAAAGGTTTATCTATTTTGTTAGTTTTTTCATAAAACCATATCTTATTTTTATTTATTAGTTCAATAGTTTTATTGGTTTTTAGTTTATTAATATCTCCTTTGAGTTTCAACATTTCTAAGTTTGTATTTAATTGGGGGTTTAAATTTGTTCTTTTTCTAGCTTTTTTCTGTTGCATATCTAATTCATTGATCTCTTCTTTCTCTATTTTATTTATGTGGCTATTTAGAGATATAAAGTTTCCATTATAACCGCTTTGGCCATAGGTTTTGGTATGTTGTTTTGCGATTTTTATTTTTTTGTATGAAATTATGGATTGTTTCTATCATTTGTTGTTTGACCCATTCATTCTTTGGAATTGGATTATTTGATTTTTAACTGGTTTTTTTTTTTTTTTAGTTTTTTTCAATGGCTCTTTATTAAATATAATTTGTATTGCATTGTAGTTTGAAAAGGAAGCATTTACTATTTCTGCCTTTTTTTTCTATGAGGTTTTTATACTTTAATAAATGATCATTAGTTTTTGGTTGTAGCCACAGATCCTTTACCTTCCAGAATATAGTATTCCAGGCCCTTTGGTCATTTATTTTGGAATCTTCCAGATCCTAGGTAATTCTGAATGTTGATGCTTGATATGTAAAAAAATTTTTTTGGTATGGAAGTTTGTAGTATTTTTTTGAGATTATAATTTTGGAGTTTTGCAACAATGTTCCTTGGGTTTTCCTTGTGGGATCTCCTTCTGAAGGTGATCAGTGGTTTCATTCAATGAGTATTTCCCTCTCTGTTTCTAGAATATCAGGGCAATTAAGAGGATAAGAAATTCCTTGTCAAGGAAGGGAAAAATACATGGGAATTCTTCAAAAACTACTTTTATAAATTGGGGATAAATTTCTTAATAATAGTCTTAAAATATAATTGAAGCAAAGGTCCTTTAAAGAGTATAGGCTTATATATTATGTATCCTTTCCTATACTAGAATTAAATGTGAATTCACTCAGTCTTCCAAAAGGAAAGGAAATCTCAGTTTTTGTAAGGACAACAGAGAAGAGGCCTAAAATAGTCTCATTTAGTAGAATCTTCAAGCAAGAACAGACTACCCTCTAAGTGGCTACTCTACCCACTTTAATAGATTTGCCTCATAGAATGAAAGCTTATTGAAGGTAGTAACCATTTCAGTTTTTCATCTTCATATACTCAGCACCTAATAGTGTTTCATATTTACCAGATATTTATTGATATTTTTTAAATTGTACTAAATATAATTGAATTAATTGGTTTGAATTAAATTGTCAGAGGAGAGAAGGGAAGTCTTGTGTCTTCTCTCATTGCTTCCCATCTAGTTTCCTTTTGATTATTGCTTTGGCTTCACCATCAACAAGGACTTTATATCTATATGTAAAAGCAAACCTTTAATAAATTACTATGTCAAATCTGGAAGTACAAGAGACTTGGAATGCTCACCTCTTTTAAGGAGAATACAACCTGGGTAATTAGAGCTACTACCTCAGTTTAGTCATCTGATCAATTGGAATGGATGAGTGCTAAATCTAGAGTCAGAAAGGAATGAGTTCAAATTCATCAAATGAGTTCACTTACTAGCTTGCTCACTCTGGACAAGTCACAACCTCTCTCTGCCTCAGTTTCCTCATTTGTAAAATAAAGATAAAAACAATAGTTACATCTATCAGGAAAGTGGCAGATAGTCTAAATAGCATCAAAAAGAAAAAATGTAAACAATAATAAAGGAATATGATTATGGAAGAAGAAAGAAAGGGCAAATATTTTAAATAGAAGCAAAAGAAATAAATTGTGTAAGGGGAAAACAGAATACAGTGATTGGAAGGAGAACAGAGTGTAGCTCTCAAGGAAGGAATAAAACATGCCAGCACAGACCCAGATTGTAGGCTTCTGATTGTATTTCATTTATAACAGTTCTTACATCTGATTATATTTCCCTGGCAGGCATCCCACATCTCTTTATGTTTGAAGGAAGGGGGTGGCAGAAAAATGTTGCTCTGGGGATTTGTGATTTATTACTTTGTACATTTAGTATTGGGCAGATATTTTCCAAAAGGGAAAAAAAAAAAAACCTCACATACCATTGTCTTGTTCAAAAGAAAAGCATAAGATGGACTGAAGGCAATGGATCAGAGTTACAATTGTTTTTGTTACAAGTAAGACTTCAGTGGAAATACAGATTAATTCAAAGTCTACATGGAAATAAGGTGAAACATCTACCCACACAGGCACTACCCCTGGTTTTTCCCTTCTTTGCTGCAGGCATTATTTACAGCACCTTTTCTGGGTGTTCAGAAAGTCAATTGCCTTTTAGACATGCATTTAATGTTTAAAGGAAATATAGGTAATATGTATGTTTTCCTGAAGGCAATACCTGAGATTCCCAAGATTTACATTTTTGCCTCATTTCTTCTAGAAACTCATTATATACTTTTAGAGAAGTCATTTAACCAATCTATGCCTCAGTTTCTACATATGTAAAAATCATCTAAGTAGTTAAAATGGCCACTAAATCCCTTCTAGCTCTAAAATTACCTATTTTTTCCTTCTGAAATGGTAGAAATTAGATACATGATTTTCCTAAATTGTGTATTTCCCAAGTGACTTACACAGTTATTTGGCAAGTAGTAGAATGGAAATGGGAAATGAACCTGTGGTTTCATTGAATTCTCAGATGAGTAAACTCCTTCTACCAATGCAATTGAGTACCTTCTCTGAAATTTAAAATCATAAAGTTACCTGGACCCCTAAGGGGTTAAGTGACTTACACAGAATCCTGCTGTTCCAGTATGAGTCAGAAGCAGGACTGAAAAGCTTTCCTTCTCATTCTCTCTGTCCAGTCTAATTCAATAAATGCTTCTTGAATTAAGGTGTGGATATCTATCTATCTATCTATCTATCTATCTATATCTATAGATATACACACACACACAAAAGATAATTCACTATGTCCATGCACTGATATATATTTAATATGCATTTCAATAAATTAAAAGATGATTGATTATATAAAATGATTGATTATATATAAAGATGAAGATATATAGGTACAAAAATTGTTATGGGTATAGATGTAGATAGTTATATCTATATCTATACCTAGATTAATATCGATATAAGTGTACATCATAAATATATAGCTCTAAGAAGCTGCATGATAGAATGATAATTCTATAGTAAGAAATACTTGGGTATTACTTCTGAAATATGATAACAGTGTGATCTTGGGTAAGCCACTTACATTTTCACTGTTTTAGAACAACTTTTTAAGACTTAATGGCAGAACAGTATTTGATTATTATTGTTATAATGTTCTAAATTGCAACGTTTCCATCACTAATAAAATCATAGTAACCAGAATATTGCTTTCTCCCTCCTTTCATCCCCTTTTTCCATAAGTGCATTTACATATTTTTGGTTGGATTCAATGAAATTACAAATAAATAAATCTAGCTAGCTAGGTATATCCATCCATCCACTTATCTATCTGTATGTATGTATGTGTGTGTGTCTATGTATGTAGATAGATACTCATATATGCATAATACATATATTTACATATATATGTGTGTGTCTATGTATGTAGATAGATATTTATATATGCATAATACATATATTTACATGTGTGTGTGTGTGTGTGTGTGTGTGTATGACAGAGACTAAGGACAGAGACAGAGAGACTCATACAGAGAGACAGAGTACTATAGTTTAAAATATTCGCATATGGGGCAACTACATAGTACAGGGGATAGAGCATCAGCCCTGGAGACAGGAGGACCTGAGTTCAAATCTGATCGCAGAAACGTAACACTTTCTAGTTGTGTGACCCTGGGCAAGTCACTTAACCCCAATTGCCTCACCTATAAATAAATATTTAAAAAGTATTCATATATAGATAGATAGATATAGATATAGATAGATAGATATAGATATAGATAATATATACAATTATCTATATCTATATCTATCTATCTATATATAAACACACACATATACACACACACGATATAGATAGATAACATGTGTGTGTGTGTACTTAGAAGAACTTAGAGCCAGGCTTTTTGGGGCATCAAACAAAGTCCAACCAGAGTTCATATTTTCAATTCCACCATTCCATATACATGTTTCTAGAGAACTTGTGATACTTTAAGTTACCATCAATTTTTTACCAATTGTCAGCAGTCAAATGTGGGATTATAAACCTTGGGAATGATATAGAGGATGAAGTAGATGTTAGGGAGACACAAAAAAAGCCATTCATTCCTTCAAGT
Organism: Antechinus flavipes; assembly: GCF_016432865.1. Taxonomy (NCBI): domain Eukaryota; kingdom Metazoa; phylum Chordata; class Mammalia; order Dasyuromorphia; family Dasyuridae; genus Antechinus; species Antechinus flavipes. The sequence goes on from NC_067400.1 coordinate 484,262,991, forward strand.
GTTTGTATTCTCAGTAATGACTCCATATGTTAAGATAATATTGTTACTTTTTTTCTATGGATATTGTGGTTAAATAATTAATGTTTTGGTGGCTATTTCTATTTTTATAAATTCTGCTCATTTTCTAACCTTTGTCCTCTGGGAAATTTTGGTATGAACCAGACTTGTGGTTATGGACACTTGATGTTAGTTGATCAGATTTCTCCTCTGGAGAAACTCTCTTACACTGTATTGTAAAAAGACCTCCATAGATTTAGAGAGACCTCACATTTCAGAGGGTCTGCCCAACCATCCAGGCCAGCAAAGCTACCCCAAGCTCAGATAACACTATTCCCCAAATGTGGTAAGGTATTTATTGTGCTTTGGGGAATAAAGTCTAGAAGGTCAAAGTAAGTTTTCTTGACTTCTATCTTCTTCTGCTGAGATACTTTCATTTCTAAAATACAACATTAAAGAACCTTACTGTAACTCAATTTCAGTTTGGAAGCATATACCAAGCTCCTACTGTGCTCAAGGCTCTATACTAAGTTCTGGGAATATGAGAAAATATTTTTAATTGTCACTATTTTCAAGTAGCATATATAAAAATCGAACATCATATTTCTAGAACATTCTAGTTTTAACAGCATTTTCTTCACAAAACATCTTTGAGGCAGCTACTATTAACACCTTTGTTTTGTGGATGAAATGATAATATCTATATTTAGGAAGAAGGCTCAACAACTTTGACAGAATTGATAGGCCAGAACTATGTCAGAACTGAGAATAAAGCCCTAATTTCCCTATTTTAAGTCCAAAGTTATGTCCACTACATCATCCTGTTTTTCTGGTTAAAATCCCCGTATGATTTTACTTGATAAAACTCTTCCTAAATCTCATTAGCACTAGGGAAAATTTTTGTTCAATCTCTATAATCATGTCCAACTCTTCTGGACTCCATGGGGGTTTTCTTGATAAAAACAAAATTTTTGTTCAATCTCTATAATCATGTCCAACTCTTCTGGACTCCATGGGGGTTTTCTTGATAAAAACAAGGTAGCATTAACAAGTGGGATGAAGGGGATTCTGACGGATAGAGGTGAGGGAGGAGAGCACTGCAGTCATGAAGAACAGTTTACATAAATACACAAAGGCCAAAGATGGAATGTGGATCATAGAAAGAATCATTCAATTCACTCAGAATATGCAACAACCTCATAGGCCACCTTGTTTAAAACATATCTGAAAACAATCTCCTCTAGTACATCCCAGTTAAAATAATCATTTCACCCCAAATAATTGTTGGTTTGAAAATTTCTAGTAAAAAGCTTCCACTACCCCCTCTCTTAGGATGATCATTCTAGTTTTCATAATTTCTAATTTTTAGAAATCTTAACTTTTCATGGAGAAAAAAATCTGTCTTGCAATTTCTGTCCATTGTTTTGCTATTGGTTTTCTCTGAAGCCAGAAAGAACAACCTTAAATTCTCCTTCAAATAATGGTACAGAGTTAAGCATATTTCTCTTTCTCCTACAAAGCCATTTTTTTATTCTAAATATTTCCAATTACTTTATTTAATCTTTATATGAGAATAATAGGGTGATGTAGTTTTTTTTTTTTTGATAGATTTCTTGTGGCCTGAGTTCAAAACTTGTCTTTAAAATCACCCTTTACTAACTAATATGATTATTTTTAACAATATGAATTATTGTTATAAATAATAAATATAATAACTCAAAGCTCTTTATTATTCTTATCATCTTTCTCTGTAGGTACAAAATTCAATTCTGTAAATATTTATTGATCATTTACTATGTGCAAGTCTGTGAGAGATGTAAAACAAATAATAAAAAAGTAATGATAGTTGACATTTATATAGCATTTTAGGATTTATAATGCGTTCTCCCCACTGCCAAAGTATTGTGCCATGATCAGGGAAAAATGCGTATGTACAATAAACAGCAATATAGAACAAGATGTGCAGATACTGTAAACAGGATAAGATGTCAGAAGACTACAGAATAGAAGTAGATCAGTTCCTAATATGGAACAGGAAATAAAGAAAAAATATAGGAAAAAAAAAAAAAAAACAAACTAAAGATAGGACTGGGTCTTGAATAATGGACTGATGGAGCTGGATGGAAGGATATTCCATGAAAAGCAGGAACCTCCTTCTTGGTGTTTTTTCTTACCTTGTCCAATTGTCTAAGGAAGACCATCACTCTGCCACACCTCTTGTGTATTTTTGCCGCTACATTTAACCTGAAGATCTATTTTCCTGTGTTTGTGGGAAAAATCTGGGTAGGTTGAAATTCTCTCACCTAATGCACCATCTTCTCAAAATCCCCTAGTTCTGGATGTTTTCTTGAAAGCTAATGTTTGAATTACAGACTTTCAATTGCCATGTGGAAAACCAAGATAAGGAATTTTGCTAGAAGAATAAGATTCAACCTCAGGGTCTGATTAAAAGTCTAAAAAGTTCTCCTTATGAGTTCCCAGACTTTGCTCAGAAAGGAACGACTTTGTTTTTCGTGGAATACATGTAGTAACTCTCACCTTATTGACAATGTTAGGGGTCAGACATTTGAACACAGGAAGGTAGAAGACCCCTCTGCTGCCGAGGGACACCGGGCCAAGCTGTGCTGCTGATATGTGGTCTCTAGCTGCAGCTGGAGCCGGGAAGGAACCAACACACTCACAGTGGTTTGGAGAAGCAGTGGGTCAGGACAGGCCATAGGCACTTACAGGAGAGCTACATTCATGGTTTATATTCCAAGCCAGAGGAGAAAACTGAAGGTTTCAGCCATTAGAGGGTCTTCAGGAAGCAAGAGCATTTCCAACCTAGTGTGTGTAGGAGCCTTAGCTGTGGCTTGGAGTGCTAGGCTCTGAACAAAACTCAGAAAATAAAAGTAAAAGGGAACTTAGGATAAAAGCACCACCTTGTACCTTCAATTTTAATCCAGGAAGAGAGAATTATAATAAAAAGTTGCTAAAAATAAAAATGAGTGACCATAGACAATTACTATAGGGATAGAGAAGACTTGGGTTCATTTTCAGAGAAGGATACTGAAACAAAAAATAGTTTTTTCTATTCCAAAGAGTAATTCAAATGGTCATGTATCCAAAAAGAGTTCTTGGAAGACCCTGAAAAGGACTTTAAAAATCAAACGAGAAATAAAAGAAAAATTAGAAAAAAAATAAGAACAATCAAAGAAAACCCAGAAAAATTATGGGGAAAAAAGTCAATGTGGAAGGATTCTGGAAAGTTGGTGAATTAAATCAATAAATTTCAAGCTCTTCAGATTTCCCCCCAGAAACAAAACAACTTTGCACCTCAACTAAAAAACAAGATAGAGTCTTAAAGAACAAAATAACTCTTTGAAAATGAAAATTGGGCAAGGGAAAGACAATTAAGCTATGAGAATAAGAAATAATAAAATAAAATATAAAGAATACTAAAAAAAAAAAAAAACAGATCAAGAGAAAATATGAGAATAATTGGACTACCTGAAAGTTGTGTCCAAAAATAAGAAAAGAAGAATCTTGACACAATAATGCAATAAATAATCCAATAAAAATATCAGAGTGATAAAAATGAGGGTAACGTAGGAAAAAATCCATGGATCATCACCTTGAAGAGATTCTAATTTTGGAAAACACATAGGACTCTATTGCCAAACTTCAAAATCTCCAGATCAAAGAGAATTTGCAAGAAACCAACAAACAAAAAAATTTAAATATTCTGGAGCTACAATTAGAATTGTACCTGACTTATTAGCAGCCACAATAAAAGACCACAGGTCCAGGAATATGTACCACCAACAAAAGGAACTAGACCTCTGACCAAAAGTATCATATCCTGTAAAATTATCAATAACACTGAATAAAAATGGACATTTAATAAACTTGCAAAGTTTCAGAACATTCTTTAAAGCAAACCTGAACTTAATAGAAAATTTAACACATAAGAGCCAATATCAAAAATTAATTTCAAGGAACTTATTATGGATAATTTTTTTAATGTTTTTACATGGAAATGTATGGTATATGTTTATGATTGATATCAGTAATTGCTTAGCTCAAAAGAAAGGTTGGGGCAGAGTTGAATATGATGTGACTTTAAAAAGCAAAACTATGTAGGAAAAGGTAAAAATAGTAATTGTACTACACAAATGAGGTTCAAGAGAAGAAAAGATACAAAAGCATTAGAGGGGATAAGAAGGCTCATGGTTCTGAAAACTCACATCAGAAATGAGTTTAGTAAGCAACAATACATCTATAATATGAAAGGTATTGGATCCTCCAAAATCTATAATGAAATAAAGGGAAGATGTGGGAAGAGAATAGCATAAGGTGGTGTATAGAAGGATGTATAGAATATTGAAGTAAGATGTGTAGATTAATGGGAGAAGATAAATAAGGAGAGGAGTAACATAAGATAAGTTGGGGGTAAAGAAGGTTGCTTAGATCAATTGGAGTGTGATAAAAAGGAAAGGAAAGAGTGGGGAGAGAAAATAAGAGAAATTTCTGGGTGGAGAGAGGTTAAATAATAGTGAGGCAAGTTAAGGAACATAATTAAAGTAGAAGAATTATCAAGGATGGGAAATAAAAGATATGCAAAAACACTACAACAAAGATCAAGAATAGAATTTCCTAGGGAAAATTATGACTAGTGATTTATCTTAGACAAAGTAAACTTAAAAATTCAATCAAGAGAAAAATGTACATTATATGTCAGTTATATTATTATTGTTTTAGACGTATGTTTGCATAAGGATAAATACATATGCATGTATATATGTCTGAGTATATGTGGTATATTTTCATGTACATCTATGTTTTGTATATATAGATATATGTATACATGTGGGGGTCTGTGGGTGGGTGTGAATATGTTTGTGTATATATATATATATATATATATATATATATATATATATATATATATGAAATGGGGGAGTCAAAGAGGAGAAATAATAAAGTAAAATAAAAAAAGTAAAAAAAATCATAATTTGGAATCTCCCTAGAAGTACTATTGGGCACATGGCAATGTTTTGGTTTGTTTTTATTTTCCTTTTCTGTCTTTCTTTTTCTATTCTGTTTTTTAATTTTGTATTGAGTCCAAGAATTATTTTTTAAAAAAAAGAAAGTCTACCAGCTTAATAAAAGAGATTCAGAAAGAAAATAAATCTTTAAAAACTAGAATTGGACCAGAAGAAGTGAATGACATTGTAAGATACCAAGAAATAGTAAAACAAAATAAAAAGCATGAAAAAATAGAAGAGAATGTGAAAATCTCTTTTTAAAAAAAAAGTGATTTGGAGAACAGATAAAGAACAGAATGCATAAGAATTATCATCGTACCTGAAAGCTACAATCAAAAAAAAAAAAAATTGATACAATATTGCAAGAAATCATTAAAAAAAAAAAAAAAAAACCTAAGTTTTAGAACAATAGGGAAAGAAGAAATAGAAAAAACCATCCACTGATCATTACTTAAAAGAGATCCCAGGATGAAAGCCAAAGGAATATGACATCCAAATTTCTAAATCCAGACTAAGGAGAAAGTATTACGAACAATAAGGAAAAAAAATCAATCTGAATAATTACAATTATGCAAGCCTTAGCAGCTACAAAGCTAAAACAGTAAAAGACAGCTGGTCTTAGAATACTCTGTAATGAAGAACAACAACAACAACCCCCCCCCAAAAAAAAAAAAAAAACCCTAAGGTTGTAGCCAAAAATAACTTACCCAGAAAAAGTTAATATAATCTTTAATGCGGGACAAAAGAGTATTGAAAGAATTGACAGATTTTCAGGTGTTTGTCACAAAAAAATTCAGAACTTAATAGAAAATTTGACATACAAGATTCAGTGGAAAAATAAACATCAAAGATAAAGTACAAAAGATTCCATAAAGACATACTGTTTACTTTTTATATGCAGAAATGTAAATTGTATTCTTAACACTGTCATTAATTGAATAGCTTGGAAAAAAACTGAGGATGAGCTGATATGATATGATAATTCTAAAGAAAAAATTTCATAGGAAAACATAAAAAGAGCCGTTATCTCATACAAATGAAGTATGTGAGGAAGAATAGAGAAATCAGATTTAGTTATAAATATAAAGAAATGAGGATGAAGAAATAGGATATGTGAATTAAAATAGAAGAATGGGGGAAGAAAAAACAGAGAAATCCTTAGAAGAATAGATAGAATAAAGAAAAAGAGGATTAGAGGAGAGTATAAGGGATATATTCTTTTAAAATATTCTTTTTCTATTCTGTTTTTTAATTTTGTATTGAGTCCAAGAATTGTTTTTTTTTTTTTTAAGTCAACCAGCTTAATAAAAAGAGATTCAGAAAGAAAACAAATCTTTAAAAACTAGAATTGGGCCAGAGGAAGTGAATGACATTGTAAGATACCAAGAAATAGTAAAACAAAATAAAAAGCATGAAAAAATAGAAGAGAATGTGAAAATCTCATTTTAAAAAAAAGTTATGGTAGTTATAAAGAAACAAGAGGAGGGGTGTGGTTAAAAAAAAAAAGAGGCTGAGGACAATAATGAGGAAAAATAGGGTGGGCAAGATATACAATAGTATTTATAACTTTGAATATGCATGCGATGGATGCACCCTTCAAATGGAAATGGATAGCAGAAATATTGAAAATCAGAATTCAATATGTTGCAAACAAACAAACAACAACAACAAAAAAGCATTAAAATTAGGGATACAAATAGTTAAAATAAAGGGCTGGAGTAGAATATATTATGTCTCACCCAAAGCAAAAAAAAAAAAAAAAAAAAAGCAGGGATAGCAATCACAATATCAGACAATGTCAAAGTTAAAATAGATTTGATTAAAAGACATTTATAGGAAAACTACATTATGATAAAACTCACCTTACTTAATGAAGCAATATCAGTACTAAATTTATATGCACCAAATAATGTGGCAACTAAATACTTAAAAGAAAAGTGAAGTAAATTACAGATAGAAATAAATAGCAGTACCATAATAGTGGGCTACTTTTATCTTCTCCTTTCCTAACTAGACAAATCTAACAAAAAAATGAGGAAAAAACTTGAATAGAATTTCAGATAAAGTAGATTTGAGAGACATCAAGAGAGAATTGAATGGAAATAAAGGGAACATAAAACTTTGTGTCAGTGATATATAGTACCTTTACAGAAGATGATCATATATTGGGATAGAAAAATTTTGTAGCAAAAAGCAGAAAAGGAGAAATATTAAATAATTCTTTTACAAACCACAATGAAATAAAATATTTAATAAGGGATAATGGAAACAAAGAAGAAAAACAAATTTGAGGCTAAAATATATAATCTTTTTTGTTGTTGAATCTTTTTTTTTTTTTTTAATTAAAGCCTTTTATTTTTCAAAACATGTGCATGGACAATTCAACATTAGCCCTTGCAAAAAGCTGTGTTTCAATTTCCACCATTCCCCCATACTCTCCCATAGATGGCAAGTAGTTCAATATATGTTAAACATGGTAGAAATATATGTTAAATTCAATATATGCATACATATATGTAATTATCATGACATACAAGAAAAAAAGAGAAGCAAAATAAAATGCAAGCAAACAACAAAAAGAGTAAAAATGCTATGTTGTGGTTTACACTCAGCTCCCATGGTCCTCTCTCTGGGTGTAGATGGCTCTCTTTATTACAATTGGAACTTGTTTGAATCATCTCATTTATAGCCACGTCCATCAGAATTGATCATCGTATAAAATTTTGCTGCTGCCATGTACAAATGATCTCCTGGTTCTGCTCATTTCAGCATCAGTTCATGTAAGTCATACCAGGCTTCTCTGAAATCATCTTCTTGATCATTTCTTACAGAACAATAAATATTCCATAACATTCATATACCATAATTTATTCAGTGATTCTCCAACTGACGGGCTGCCATTCAGTTTCCAGATTCTTGCCATTACAAAAAGGGCTGCCACAAACATTTTTGTACATGTGGGTTCCTTTCCCTCCTTTAAGATCTCTTTGGGATATAAACCCAATAGAAACACTGTTAGATCAAAGGTTATGCACAGTAAAACATCCGATCTTAAAGAATCCATGGATTAAAGAACAAATAAAAAAATCAATAACTTCATTAAAGAACATAAAAATGAAACACCATATCAAAATGCACGGGATAGAGCAAAATCAGTAATCAGAGGAAAATTTATATGTCTAAGTGCTTATGTCAATAAAAAAGAGAAAAAGCAGTCCAATGAACTGGGTGTGCATTTGAGAAAACCAGGAAAAAAAAAAAAAAAAAAAAAAAAAGAACAAATTAAAAATCTCCAATTAAAAACTGCATTGGAAATCCTAAACTTTAAAGGTGGAATTAGTAAACCTGAGTGTAAGAAAATATCTGAATTAATAAATAAAACTATAAATTACTATTATGACAAATATCAATGAAATAGATAAATAATTGATTAATAGGATTTTTTTTTAAAGAGAGAAGAAAACCAGATTACTAGTACCAAACCTGAAAAGGGTGAATAAAGAAGAGGAATTCAAAGCAATTATAAGGAGTTATTTTGCCCAATTGTATGCCAATGAATTCAACAACTTAAGTAAAACAGAAGAATATTTAAAAATACAAACTGCCCAGCTTTGCATAAGAGGAAGTGAAATAATCAACCCATTTTCAAAAAAGAAATTGAATAGGTCACAGATGAACTATTTAGAAAAATAGCCAAAGAAGGGGTCCTACTAAACTTCTTTGAAACAAATATGAAATGTAAAATATAATAAACAAATATGATAAATCTACCAATTTCATTAACGAATATAGATGAAAGCATTTGGGCAATAGGTTACAAAAAATTATATATTATGACCATGTGGTATTCTTACCAAAAATACAGTGATGGTTAACATAAGAAAAACAATTAATGTAATTGATTATATCAATATTAAAAAGAACAAAAATTATGTGTTAATATATAGATGCAGAAAAATCATTTGAAAAAGTACAACATTTATTTCATTTAAAAACATTTGAAAGTTTAGGCATAAATGAACTTTTCCTGAAATTGTCATTTACCTAAAATCATTAACAAGTATTATTTGTAATGAGGATAAGAAGAAGCTTTCCCAGTAAGAGAAGACATGAAATAATGTTGTCCACTATCACTAATATTATGTAAATACATGTATATGTGTATATATGTGTCTGTTTGTACATATATATATATATACATATATTATATTCTAGCAAAAAAAAGAAAAAAGACGAAATCTGAACAAAGAATGAGATAGTAAAATTATTTTTCTGTAGATAATATGATGATATATTTTTATTATAGCTTTTTGTTTACAAGATATATGCATGGGTAATTTTTCAGCATTGACAGTTGCAAATCCTTTTGTTCTAACTTTTTCCCTCCTTCCCCTCTCCCCTCCCCCAGATGGCAGGTTGACCAATACATGTTAAATATGTTAAAGTATAAATTAAATACAGTATAAGTATACATGCCCATACAGTTATTTTGCTGTACAAAAAGAGGGCTTTGAAATAGTGTACAATTAGCCTGTGAAGGAAATCAAAAATGCAGGCAGACAAAAATAAGAGGGATTGGGAATTCTATGTAGTGGTTCATAGTCCTCTCCCAGAGTTCTTTCGCTGGGTGTAGCTGGTTCACTTCATTACTGCTCTATTGGAAGTGATTTGGTTCATCTCATTATTGAAGAGGGCCATGTCCATCAGAACAGATCATTATATAGCATTGTTGTTGAAGTCTTTAATGATCTCCTGGTCCTTCTGATTTCACTCAGCATCAGTTCATGTAAGTCTCTCCAGGCCTTTCTGAAATATGATGATATATATATATATATATATAATTCAAAAGGCTCAAACAGAAAGTTGATGGAAATAATAATAATATTAGCAAAGTAACAGGATATATAATAAATCCTCATGAAATATCACAGTTTTTCTTAAATTTTATTTAAATAATATATATTTTCTAATTACATGTAAAGATGGCTTTCAAGGCTGATTTTCTAAGCTTTTGAATTCCAAATTTTTTTCTCCCTTCCATATTTTCCCCCTCTCCAAGACAACAAACAACCTTATATATGTTACATATGCACAATCATTTAAAACATATTTTCACATGTAATTTTGAAAAAGAAAAACCAAAGCCAATAGAGAAAACCATGCTAAAGGAGAAATGTGAAAATAGAGTGCTTTGATGCACATCCATAGTAATGCCTATTGCAATTTCTATCCATAGTCTATAGAAAGTGTCTGACATCATTGTATTGCTGAAAGGAGCTAACTCTACATAATCTTTCTGTTACTGTGTATAATATTTTCTTCATTCTCCTCACATAGCATCAGATCCTGTAAATCTTTCAAAGTTTTTTTTTCTTCTAAAATCAGCCTGCTGATTTTTTTTTATTTTTTTATAGAACAATATTACTCCATTATATTCATGTACTATAAATTCTTCAGCCATTCTTCCAATTTATGTACATCCACTCAATTTATAATTCTTTGCCATCACCAAAAGAGCTGCTGCCAACATTTTTGCACGTGTGTGTGTGTTTTTTTTTTTCTTTTATTAATTCTGGGACACAGATGAAGTAGGTTTTTGTACATGTAGTTTAAAAAGTGTAAGGACTTGACAAGTGATAAAAAAGATATTATTTGATTTTTAAAATGCTCAGAAAACTAGAAAGCAGTATGAAAGAAATTAGGCATAGACAAATTTCTTACAGCATTTTACAAAACAAGGTCAAAATGGATACATGATCTAGGGGAAGATGTTACCAGAAAAATTTGTCTTGACTTATGAACAGGTGAATAATTAATTAACAAATGAGAGATAAAACATGTTGTGAGATGTAAACTAGATAATTTTATTTCATTAAATTAAAAGTTTTTGTACAAATTAAACAAGTGTAGCCAAATCAGAAGGAAAGCAGAAAACCAGAGAAATAATTATAGACATTTCCTCAGGAAAATGTTTTATATCGCAAATATATTAAGAATTTTGTCAAATCCATAAGAAAGCTAGTCATTCCCCAAGTGATAAATGGTGAAATAATAGAAATAGACAGTTTTCTAATGAAGAAATCAAGATAATTCATAGCCATATGGAAAATATATTCTAAATATTTATTGATTAGAGAAGTGCAAATTAAAAACTTTGAAATATCAGTTTATATCTATCAGGTTAACTAAAATGATAGAAGGGGAAATTGACAGATATTAGAGGGCATATGAAAAAATTGAGATATTAATTAATCCTTGATGGATCTGTAAGCTAGTAAAACCAATTTCAAGAGAGATTTGGAATTATGTTAAAAGAGTTACTAAATTTTCTATATCCTTTGGCCCAACATACCATTATCAGATCTGTTTCTCAAAATGACTAGGGGAAAATGGGAGAGAATTTCTATGCTCCAAAATATTTATAGCAACTTTCTTTGTGGTGGCACTGGAAATTGCTGGGATTGTCCATCAATTGGGGAATGATTAAAGAAATTGTAGTATATGTTCATTATGAAATGTTAATCTGCTATAAGAAATGATGAATTCACTGATTTTAGAAAAGCATGGAAATAATGAAGAGTGAAATGAGAACATTATATAAAAAGAAAAGAACACTATATTTAGTAATGAACAATTTCAAGCTACCAAATTATTCTGACTATTATAAAGAATCAAATCAACTGCAAAGATCTTATGAAGATGCTGTTTAATCCAGAAAAAAAATTATCAACGTGTCTCTCTACATGTATGTATACACATACATACTTACAGTCTCTTTCTCTTTCTCTTCTCTCTCTCTCTCTCTCTCTCTCTCTCTCTCTCTCTCTCACACACACACACACACACACACACACACACAAATTGATCTAAGGTAATGTTTTTTAACTTTTATTTGTGTCATGTCTTTGGAATTCTGGTGAAGTCTATGGGTCCCTCTCAAAATCAGGATGTTAAACCTTACATAAGATTTACAATATCACAAAGAAAATTAATCATATTAACATATAGCTATCAAGACAAATCTAATTATATTTGTCTGTATAAATATATATGTATATATATATGATTTAAAAATTGTTTTGCCTTCTTTTTGTTATACATTTGCTGCAAATGAAGAATAATAAGCAATAATAATTGACGTATATGTGTGCATACTCACAGACACTCAAATTTTGGGGTGGGGGAAGGAGAAAAAATTGCATAATAACTTGGATGTATATTAGAAAGGAATGTCAAGTTGTACAAAATGCACCTGCAATTTCAGATGCAATCCTCTCTTTTTCTATTGCATTTTGTTATGGAAATGCTTGTCCTATTTCTTAAGTTCAGAAAAAATTGAATTAAAAAAAGAATCCATCCCAAAAGTGAATGTGGAACTCACTAGAGATTGTCCATGCAGCAAATCAGAGGCTAAAATAAGCATGGGCTGAAGACATGGCTGCTCCTTCAGTCAAAATGCACTTCAATTGTGATGCAACAAAATGCAGAAACAAGACCACAGAGGTATGTTTCATTTGCAAAAAATGTATAACAAAAAGAAGGCAAAACTCAATTCCTAATTGCATATATAGAGATAGATACACACACACACACACACACACACACACACACACACACACACACACTTATATAACTGTCTTTATAGCGATATTTTAATATGATTTATTTTCTTTGTGAGCCTGTAAATGTTATGTGTTTAACACCCTGATTTTGAGAGGAATCCATAGGCTTTACCAGAATTCCATTTGTTCATGACACAAATAAAGGTTAAAAAATCTCATCCTAAACTATTTTTTTCTGGTGTTACCTCTTGGAATGGAGCAACAGTAAGGAATACCAATTTGTTAGCTTTCATATATCTTAGCATCCTCGCTTTGCCCTTAAAAGAACAGCATCCCCTCTCTTTCTTTCTCTCTGTCTCTGTCTCTGTGTCTCTGCCTCTCTCTGTCTCTCCCTTCTTCTCTGTCCTTCTCTGTCTCTGTCTGTCTCTCTGTCTGTTACTCTCTCTCTCACAGCCATATCCACACATATACAAATATATATGATACATAGTAAAAATAAAGAAAACTTGAGCTGAATGTTGACCTAGAAAAGGACTGTGTATCCATACAAGTTCACTAGGGAATCTCATGCCTGTATGGGATGATACCAGAGAGAAACTTCAAAGATGAGATAGGACCTCAAAGGGAGAAGATGGAGATGAGGATTCACTATTTCACATAGATCTGGATAACAGACTTCATGTACTATATCAGCAAAGTCCTAAAGGAAGACTATAGCTGTGAACCATTTTTTTTTTAGTAAGGATATATTCCTTTCTTGGCCCTATAAGTCATGTGGATTGTATAGAGACTAAGAGAAATCAGAGCCAAGAGAGCAGGAAATTGTTGCTATCTTCAGAAAAGAAAAAAAAAAAAGAGTTTTTGTGACTGTTGAAAGGTTCAGATTTAACCCTAACTTAATATGTAATGCTGCATTAATTAGCCTATAAGCCTACAGAAGAACAGGGAGTCTTTTTAGGAAGAACTAATCATTCCAAATTCAAGTTTTCCCAGGAAAAATCCTAGATGGAGAAAGATGTAAACTGAGAGATGCACAAAGATTGTATTCAGGCCTGAGACACAAGTCCCCTTTGACATACCACTCATATTTATTAACTAATCATATACATATCAAATTGCTCTTTCACTAATAGCAAAGTGTAGTGTTTTATTCTCATAGGTGAGTTAAAATATGTTTGATGGATTGAATTAACAGTAGTTCATATTTATGTAACACTTTAATGTTTGCAAAATTTACTTCATAACTCAAGAAAGTAAATAATAAGCCACAGAAGCATTTATTAAGTTAATTTCTGTACCAGACACTTTGCTAAGTGTAGGGAATACAAATACAAGGTGAAAGAAAAAAAAATAATAGTTTCTGCCATCAAGCTTATTTTTTAAGAGGATACCAACACATGGAAGGCAGGTGAAAAAGGGAAGGAGGAAAAGGTACCCAGCTTAGGGTCACGGTAGAGAAAATTTAGTGGAGATCAGTTATCAGTGTAGTTTGGATAAAAATGAAAACATCTTTGGACTATTCCTCCTTAAACTAGAAGTTCTGTAAGAAATCAACCAATCAAAAACGAGACCTCAGGGCTTGGATAGTACTTCCAATATGAGAAGAGATCCAAGGAGAGAATGAGCTTACAGAGTGAAGAGATTTCTATGACACAGTGCAGAAGTCCCGTGAAGAGAAGTCAATAGTGCACTCTGTGCACTCAACATTATCTCCCTTTTATGGGTAAAATCACAGGTTTAGCAATACAGTAGTGGAAAATCAAGAAGTTTCCCAGCTAAGCAAGGAGCTGCCAGAAGAGCACTAGAAGAATTTTTAGGGAAGAGATCCTAGACAAGCAAAGCTATCTCTGTGTTTCTAAGGAAATAGAATTTGAGCTTCCATTTCTTGGAATAGGAACAGCACATAGTTAAGGAGCAACAAGGAAGCTAGCCACAATGAGGATACCACAGATTTTGTCCTTCACTGATGTATTGAGGTATTTTGTTCTTGGAGAGCTGAGGGAAAATATGTTAGCAAAACTAAATACTTTCCCCTTGTAGGGGTCCTTTACCCCACTATAATCCTGCCAATTTGGGGCAATGCCCAGCTTCATGGGAGAGGTCCCTGTGACAAGAGAAGGAAAAAAAATTCTTATCTTTTTTGAGGGGTTGAGTGTGATCTCTTTCTGTTTTGCTATTATTGTTGTTTATGTTAGATTAAATATATCCTAGGAGGTGTTCACAAACTTTGCATTAACCGCTCTGTTTATATGAAAGCTGAGAACCTTTCTCCTTCACCCTTTGGATTCTTTTTTGTATAAACCTAAACACAGTGTAATGTGCCCAGAGGAAATACCAGGTGGGAGCATGTGTCAAAAAGAGAGGTTTGACTGAGACATATACAAGGATCAATAAATATTTATTTACTATCTCATAGTGCTAGGCACTATGCTAAATACTGGGAATACAAAAAATGTTGAAGCAGTCCCTGCCCTCTAAGAGTTCACAATTTAATGGGCTGTAATCTAATTTGTTTAAAGCAAGAACTTCACTCCAGATTCTTGGTGCCATTTGATCTAGGAACATGTAGCCAGGAAGAAAGATCTAAAATTCGATGCCTTAGAATTCAAATCCACTATTCTTTCCATTATAAGGTGAAATTGAATTATAAGAAAATATAATTCAAAACATATAAAATCAATTGCATGACAATGTCAATTATCTTTTCTAGGGCAAATTTAGTCTTCATGTGTTTGTTTTTGCTTTCTGCTTTCATATATCAAGCCTCTCTTTTTGCTGATATGGACATGTGGATAAAGGCAGACATGAGACCAGAAAGTATGAGGGAAATAAAATTTTCTCTTCACCATAATAAATAAATTAATAAATAAAACAAGAAAACAAATAGACATACAGATATTCTGTCAAATCTAAATGCCTTTTCTCCATCCTCATCCTTATTTTTCAATTGTTGTATTTGTTTTTCTCTTTATACATGTACATGCATTTATTTAATGTACCCACTTCCTTATGAATGATGTTAGGAGAGAAAATCAGAACAAAAGGTGAAAAGTATAAAGGAGAAAAGAAAACAAAGGAAAAGGGGGGAAAAGTGAATATAACATGTGTTGATTTATGTTCATTCTCCATAGTTCTCTCTCTGGATGCACATGTCATTTCTGTCCCATGTTTTTTTTTAAATTGTTTTGGATCACTGAACCTCTGAGAAGAAACAAATCTTAAATAGTTGATAATCTCATAATCCTGCTATAATTTGTATAATGCATTCCTGGTTCTGCTTGTTACCTTCATTATCAGTTCATGTAACATCTTTCCAGGCCTTTCTTAAATTCAGTTTGTTCATTTTTTTTTATAGAACCATAATATTCTATTACCTTCTGTAATGGGCTGAGGCTTGAGTTGATGCACTGAGGTCCCAAGCACATGAGGCTAAATAGTGATTGGACCATACTCTATTAATATATAAGGTTGGAGAAAGAATGGCCCCCGCCCACTCTTTGTGCAAGTCCTGATGTGTTGTATAGGAAATGACGATTTTGGTGGGTGGAGGCAGGGGAGTGGAAAAGGAAGGGGAGGAGATGGCTCAGTGGATAGAGCACCAGCCCTAAAGTCAGGAGGACCTGAGTTCAAATCCAGCCTCAGACACTTAACAATTCCTGGTTGTGTGACCATGGGCAAGTCACTTAACCCCAACTGCCTCAGCAAAAGCAAAAAGAAGAAGACAAACAAACAGAAAGGTTGTTGTAATGATAAAAGCAAAACAGTCTCTCCACCCCTTCCTTCTCCACTCCCCTGCCTCCACCCACCAAAATCGTCATTTCCTATACAACACATCAGGACTTGAACAAAGAGTGGGCGGGGGCCATTCTTTCTCCAAGCTTATATATTAATAGAGTATGGTCCAATTACTATTTAGCCTCATGTGCTTGGGACCTCAGTGCATCAACTCAAGCCTCAGCCCATTACACCTTCAAGTAGGCAATGTGTTCAACCATTCCCTAATTGATGGGCATCCACTAATTTTCCAAATTATTATCACCACAAAAAGAGCTGCTATAAATGTTTTTGCAAATATGGGTCTTCTCTCTCTTTTATGGTTTCTTTGAGATACAGAACAAGTAATGGCACTGTTGAATCAAAGATTATACACAGTTTTATAGCCCTTTCAACATGGTTCCTAAGTGCTCTCCCGAATGGTTGGATCATTTCACAACTCCACCAACAATGTATTAGTGTCCCAGTTTTTTCACTCATTTTCTTTTCCTGTCATCTTAAACAATCTGAGAGGTATAAGGTGGTACCTCAGAGTTGTTTTAATTTGCATTTCTCTAATCAATAGTGATTTAGAAGACTTTTTGATATTATTATAAGTGGTTTTAATTTCATCATTTGAAAAGTGGCTGTTCATATTCTTTCACCATTTAACAATTTGGGAATGACTTGTATTCTTATAAATTTCACTCAGTTCTTGATATATTTTTACAGTGAGTGCTTTTGGTCATAATTCCTCCCTTCTCCAAAGATCTGATAATTAAATTATTCTTTTTTCTCCTAATTTGCTTAAGGTATTGCCCTTTATGCCCAAATCATGTGCTCTTTTGACTTCATTTTAATATGGCTTATGAGATATAAACCTATGCTGAGTTTCTGACATATTACTTTCCAGTTTTCCCAGGAATTTTTGTGAAATAGCAAATTCTTATCCCAGAAAGAGTAGTTTTGGGATTTACCAAATACTAGATTATTATAGGTATTTATTATTGTATCATGGGTATCTAACTTATTCCACTGATCCACCATACCATTTCTTTGCCAGTTCCAAAATGTTTTGATGTCTGCTGCTTTATAATATAATTTTAGGTTTGGTACTACTAGGACACCATCATTTGTTTTTCTTTTTAAATTTTTTTTTCTCAAGATTTAAGTAGGCTTTAAAAAAAAAAAAGCATTTTATTTTTAGGCATGGGAAAATTTTCAACATTGAACTTGCAAAGTCTTCTGTTGAAAATTATCCCTTCTTCCCCCTATCCCCTCCTTGAGATGCCAAGTAGTCCAAACATGTTAAATGTCTCAAAACACATGTTAAATCCAATATATGTGTACATATTTGCACAGTTATCTGGCTGCACAAGGAAAATCAGATCAAAAAGAAAAAAAAATAACACTAGAAAAGAAAACATAATACAAGCAAATAACAACAGAAAGAGTGAGAATGCTATGTTATGGTTCAAACTCAGCTCCCAAAGTCCTCTCTTTAAGTGTAAATGGTTCTCATCATCACTGAACAATTGGAACTGGTCTGAATCACCTCCTTGTTGAAGAGAGCCATGTCCATTAGAATTATTATCATATAGTCTTGTTGTTGAAGTGTACAATGATCTCTCTCCAGGCCTCTCTGAAATTACCCTGCTGGTCATTTCTTATAGAATAATAATATTCCATAACATTCATGTACCATAATTGATTCAACCATTCTCCAATTGATGAGCATCCATTCAATTCCAAGTTTCTTGCCACTACAAAAAGGGCTGCCATAAACATTTTTGCACATGTGGATCCCTTTCCCTCCTTTAAGATATCTTTGGCTTATAAGTCCAGTACTAATGCTGTTGGGTCAAAGGGTATGCACAGTTTGATAGCTTTTTGAGCATAGTTCAAGATTGTTCTCCAGAATGGTTGGATCTGGTCACAGTTCCACCAACAATGTATCAGTGTCCAAGTTTTCCCACATCATATTTATCATTATCTTTTTCTCTCATCTTAGCCAATCTGAGAGGGGGGTAGTGGTATCTCAGAGTTGTCTTAATTTCCATTTCTCTGATCAATAGTGACTTGGAGCACTTTTTTTCATATGACTACAAATAGTTTCAATTTCTTCATCTGAAAATTTACTGCTCATATATTTGACCATTTTTCAATTGGCAAATGGCTTGAATTCTTATAAAGTTTAGTCAATTCTCAACAAATTTTAGAAATGAGTTCTCTAATTCTTCTTTGATCACAAATTTCTTCCTTCTTCATAGGTCAGAGAGGTATGTTTTTCTATCCTATGTTTTTCTAATTTGCTAATAATATCATTCTTTATGCCTATACAGTGTAATATGTGAATAAATGCTTAGTTTCTGCCATACTAGTTTTGAGTTTTCCCATTAGTCTTTGTCAAATAGTGAATTCTTATCCCAAAAGCTGGGGTCTTTGCTTTTGTCAAAGACTAGTTTGCTAAAGTCAGTGGCTACTTTTTTTTTTCTGGAACTGAGCCTATTCCACTGATCAACTGCTTTATTTCTTAGCCAATTGCAAATGGTTTTGATGACTTCTGCTTTATAATATAATTTTACATCAGACTCATTTCATTTGCTTTTTTTTATTCATTAATTCCCTTGAAATTCTTGACCTTTTGTTCTTCCAGATGAATTTTGTTCTTATTTCTTATTTCTTATCATCCCATCTACATTTCCCAAATCTAGCCTCAGATGCTTCCTAGATGTGTGAACCTGGGCAACTCACTTAACCCTGTTTGCCTCAACTTCTTCATCTGTAAAATGATCTGAAAAAGGAAGTGGAAAACCATTCTAGTATCTTTACCAAGAAGATTCCAAATGGTGCCACAAAGAATTGCAGATAATTGAAATAAGTGGGCAGCAACAAAAATAATTCTGGGACCATTACATTGCATTTCAATTAATTTCATGTCCCAAATCAGGAATTACAGGGGGAAAATGTTGTACAAAGGTTCAAAAAAATTTTCTAGCATAGACACCCCAATAACTCTGCCTTTATAATAATTATGTTATGTCAACCAATATATAGTTCACAGAATCCTAGAATCTCAGATCTGAAAAATACTTCAAAGAACACTTGATCTATACCTGAATAAGAATCTTAACAATATCCCCAAAAATGGAAATCTATTCAGACTCTTTCTGATGGTCTCAACTAAGAGAAGACCTACTCTTTTCCAAAGAAATCACTTTTATTTCTGAACAACTTTCTTGTCTAGAAGTTCTTAATTACACAGAGCTCCAAAGTTGCCTCATTGCAACTTCCACTCACTGTTTCTAGTTAGGTCCTCTAGTATCAATAAGAACAAAGCTAATAATTCCTCTTGCACATAAGAACTGGTTTCAAATAAGTGAAGTCAGCTTTAAAGGGCAAATCTGGGATTTTATCTTTTAATCTCTGAATAAAACACTGAGATTAATGGGGGTAACATGAGCAGACCTAGTCTTTAGGAAAATCAGCTAAAAGAAAAATGGATTAGATTGGAAAGAGATTAGAGGCAAGGAGAGAATTAAACTATTTCAATAGTTTAGATAAGACGTGATGAGAGTATAACAGTCCCAATGCATGTGGGGCCTTATCTCCAATGGTAAAATTTAAAATTTACAATACCACTGATTCAATCTCTGACCAGATAAAACACCCCAATGTTTTCTGGGTTTGGCTGGCTCCTCCAGTCTCTTCTTATACTCTAATATCTATGTTTGCATAGAAGATCATCCTCACCAAAATGGATCCAAACTCTCTCACAGTCTTACAAGTAAGCCTTTTCAGGGTAATACAGTTTCTCTACTTACCACTGTAGTTTTTGAGCCCTCATCCAATTTGCTTTCTATTTGAAAACCATCCACAATAATGACATACCTTAGCACAATTATAACATATTTTGGCACAATAATGACATTTTGAGATTGAAATGTAATCATTTAAATAATAATAAATACTCATATGAGAGCAAATTTGTAAATATTAAAATGCATCAATTACACATATAAAACTGGATCACATTTTTCTACCAAGATACTTGGTAACTATGGTAAATAGTGGGCATTGCCTTGTGGGAAACTGTCATAGAAATTCATGAGACAGAAAATCTGTGTTTAGAGTAACTTTCAACTCAAAATGGCAAAGCGCTATTTTATTGGTTTTATTGCACACACCATGAGACTGTTTATTGATCTCTGTTTGACTGCTGATTCTCACCAGCCTTTAGCTGGGTAATTCTTCTTCTCTATGTTCAAATATAATCATTATAAGCTCTTTCATTTAAGTATTTTTTAGATGTGTCCAAATTTTTATGATCCAAATTGGGATGTATTTGGCAAAGATACTGGAACAATTTGCTTTTTTCTTCTCCAGCTCATTTTACAGATGAGGAACTGAGGGACACAAAGTTAAGTAAGTTTCTCAGAGTCACAAAACTAGTAAGTGACTGAAGTCAGTTTTGAACTCAAGAAGATAAATTTTCTATCCACTGTGGCTCCTAGCTGTCCCCTTTCATTTAAACATCACCTTTAAAAGGATATGCATTAAGTGTTAGTCTTTAATACAAGCTATAATTTTTTTTTTCCAATTCTCTTTGGTCCTGAAGGACAATAGCTATCATGAGAACTTATGACTAGTAGAAATCTTCAGTTAAAGTCTTCACAGATCAGTATTTCTAAATGGCTTAATTTCAATGATATAGATTTCAACTCTTCTGTTGTCTTCATTTCCTCTAAACTTCTGTACTGTTGTTGCTATCATATTTCCTCTTCCTTCCCACTTTACTCCTTCTTATCCTTCCTTTCTTCCTTTTTTCTTTGTTTCTCTCTTTCTTTTTTCTTTCTCTTTTCCCTTTATTTTCTTTTTCCTTTTCTCTTTCTCTTCTGTCTTTCATTTACATTTCCTTCCTCCCTGTTTGTTTCTTTCCTATACTTTCCTTTATTCCTTCATTACTTTCATTTCACTTTCATTTCTTTTTTCTTTCATTTCTTTCTTCCTTTCTTTCTCTCTTCCTTCCTTTTTTCTTCTGTCTTTCTTTTTTCTTCTTCCTTCCTTTCTTCCTTCCTGTCTTTCTTTCTTTCTTTCTTCCTTCCTTCCTTCCTTCCTTTTTTCCTTCCTTTCTTTCTTTTTTCTTTCTCCCTTCCTTCCTTCCTGAGTCATCTGACTCTCAGTAGCATTTTTTTTTTATTTTAAAAGTCAGAACTCTCAAAATTTCTTCTATTAAACTAAAATGCCCCCTTTTACTAGAATTTATCTCCAAATGCTCACATGGCTTCTCATTTTCTTACCTTTTCCCTTAATTTATAGAAATTAGATAAACTACCATACTTTGCAAGTTTCTGATGTTCTCTAGACAGCAGCCTCTCTGTTGTGCCCTTGAAACTAAGTTTCTTCATACTAAGGTTTCTTTTGCAGCTTTTTTTTAAATAAATGAAAGATGTTTCTCTACCTCTTTTATTATCATTAACTATTCCCACATAAATAAGTTGTCACTCCAGTCTTTGCAACAGTATCTAAATCCTTACTTCTACTCTACAGCTCATTTTCTTTCTATGAATGTCAAAATCCCATCTGAAAGTAATGTTTGTTCATACACATAGCAGTGTTTATTAACACAAAGTTATTTTTTAAAATGTTCATCCTTAAGAGTGACAATATCCCATATCATGTGACAATAAATATAAATCTTTTCCTTTGAACAAAACATATTTTTTCTGCTTTTTCATATATTGCTTGTTGTAAAAAAAAATCTTTAAAAAAAAGTAGTGTTCTTTCTAATATCCTACACTAGAACTGTGACTATGGAAAGAAGTGAACATATTCAATAAATGTTTAAAGGTAGAAGCACAAGATTTGACAAAAGTTTGAATATTTAAGAAAAAATAAACAAGAGAATGAAATTTAGGTTTTAAGGTCTAGGTGACTGAAAACAGGGTAATAATAGGAATTTGGAAATCAGTGAGATTTTTGTGGCAAAGATGAACATTTTTCTTTATATATTGAGTATCATTTAAGATGCCAATGATGTGGGATTGGAATTCAAGGAAGAAACTTCTGTTGTATGTATTTATCTAAACACCATCTACATAAAAATGATAATTAAACCCCCTGGAGATGATTAGAATGCCAAACAAGTTTAAACACAGCAGGGACTCTTAACTGATTTTTTTTGTCACAGAAAACTTTTAGTTATGTGAAGAAATCCATCCCTTTTCAGAATAATGTTTTTAAATACATGAAATAAAATACATATAAATATTAAGAAAACCCATTATAACAAAAAGATGTATTTTTTCCATCCAAGTTTATAGATGCCTTGAAATCTATCATTTGACTCCTTGGGAGCCAAGATGGTGGGGTGTAGAAAGACCTTTATCTGAGATCTTTCTGGAGTCCTTTATACAAACATCAGAGCAAGCCTCTTAATTAGTTTTGGAATGACAGAACCCACAGATATTTGGAATGTAATAAATTTTCAGCAGAAGATATTTTGTAAGAACATTAGAAAGGGTCTCTTTCAATGAGAGGGAGGAGAAAGGAGGGGACTGAGTCAAGCGTAGGTACAGCTCAGAAATCCAGGACAGTGTGGCATCCAAGCATCAGGAAATTTATGGGGATGCTCTTAGCCAAAATACAGTAGAGTTGTTTACTCTGTCCTGGTTCAGAAGACAGTAAATCATAAGGGTAGCTGTGAGTCACCCAGTGCCAAAACAAAAGGCAAATAATAAGCCTCTGAACCCCAGAATAACACAGGACTCAGTCATGGACACCCAGCATTGGAAGGAAGTCAGCAGCATCAACCCCAGGGCACTCTAAAGACACTGTGATCTGTAGAGAAAACATGGGACAATCTTCCCCTTGCCCTAAAATCAGACCTTAACTTTTAAAAAATGAGCAAAACACCCACAAAACTTACTATAAATAGCTATTAAGGAGACAGTGAAGAGCATACCTCAAATCCTGAGGACAATAAAGGCAAATCATCTCTAAATGTAACGTCATAGGGTGATATGAGTTGGTCCACATCTCACAAAGCTCTCTTGGAAGAATTCAAAAAGAATCTTAAAGGAGAGTTAGAAGAAAAATGGGGAAAGGAAATGAGAACTTTTCAGGAAAGTGTGGAAGAGGAAACAAATTATCCGAAAGAAACTACTTAAAAATAGATTTAGTGAAATGGAAAAAAAAATCATAAAATTCCTTACAAAATTGTAATATCTGGGCTAGCTTTCTTGAGGATCTCTCTGGAGTCTGGAATCTGAGATCGATCTTGAGCACACTCTCACTGGAGTCTCTCTCCAGTCTGTTTATTTCAAGTCTTCCTAGCCCTTATATACCTTAGTACAATTATATCACTACAGCATACTGAGTATGTGCCAACTGTACAACCATTACATCACCATACTAAGTACTAAGTATATATGAACTAGAGAACCATCTTCTAATCAATCACACTTAGTTAACAACCTGCTATAATTATCTTTGCTTCAAGTATACTTTTCTCAGAATTCCCCAATATCTGAAGTCTTCTACATCTCCCACTTTCTTTTGTTTTAGAACACAAGTGGTCACACCCTCACTGACTTCTCAAGGAGGGAGGTAGGCACCAAAGGAAAATGGGGAGTCAAGCCAGATGTTGTTAGCAAGTTTCCTCTGGGCTGATACCTTGAAACAGGTATACATAAATCCATCAGCATAGGAGCTGATTACAAACAAATAGTAATATAACACAGGCTAATGGTAATGTAACAAACATGAAGCAACATGAAGAATTATACATTTGTACAAGTCCCAGAAGGAGGGCTATAAATAGCAAACATACATACACTTCCTTCAGCAGCCAAGATATAGTCCAAACCTCATCTATTGTCCATTTGTTCATGTGTCAGAGAATCCAATGATTCCTATAAATTTTGAAGTCCTGCAACAGTTTCTTTGACAATTTTTAATGTTCACTATCATGCTCCTTCAGTGGTGGTTGTAGTCAGAGATGGAATCAATGCATGTTTCTTGGATTTTCTCCATCTCTATCCAATGGACAAGGCGAATATAGCTCATTGGCATCCATCTGTACAAATCTCATTAGAAAAACAACTGAACTGGAAAATAAATCCAGGAGAGACAATCTAAGAATCATTGGTCTACCTGAAAAATGATGATAAAGAGAAGCCTAGATATTAACTTTCAGGAAATTATGAAGAAAACTTCCCTGATGTTCTAGAACCAGAAGGCAAAATAGCTATTGAAAGAATTCACCAATGACCTCCTGAAAGAGATTCCAAAATGAAAACTCCAAGGAACATTGTAGCTAAATTTCAGAATTATCAGAGCAAGGAGAAAATATTTCAATCAATGAGAAAAAACAACTCAAATATTGAGAAGCCACAATTTGGATAATTCAAGACCCAGCAGCTTCCACTTAAAGGATCAAAAAGCTTTGAATCTGATATTCTGAAAGGCAAAGGAACTTGGATTAAATCATAAATCAACTATTCAGCAAAATTGAGCATTATCATTTAGAGAAAAATATGGACATTCAATGAAACAGGTAAATTTCATTTATTTTTGATGAAAAGACTAGGGCTGAACAGAAAATTTGATCTTCAAATAGAGAAATATAAAAAGGTAAAAAGGAAAGAAAACAATTACTGTTTCTTTTAAAAGTTAAAAAGTTTAGATCCCTATATGGGAAAATACTATGATTAACTTATGAGAACTGTATCTCTGTTATGGTTATACTTAGAGCATGCTGGTATGATTTGATTTTATTGTGATGATTTAAAAAGAAACTAGAGGTAGGAAGGGGGTTGAACTTGAAGAAGAGGAAAATAAAGATAAAAAAGGGGTAAATTACATCTCATGAAGTTGCAAAAATTACAATTGAGGGAAAGAAGGTAAGGGGATGAGCATTGTGTAAATCTTAATCTCATGAATTTTGACTCAAAGAAAGACTATCAAACATATTACCTTCACAGTGAAACTTGCTTAGGAAATTAAGACGGGAAAGAAAAATGGAGGCTAATAGAAATGGGAACAGAAATAGAAGGGAAAAGATAGAAGAAAGGGGGAGAAGTTGTAAAAAAAAAAAGGAGACTGTTTAAGGGAGGTGATGATCAAAAGCAAAGTACTTGGGGAGGATGAAAAGGGAGAAAAGAATGAGAAAAGTATAACTTGGAGAAAACGGCAGAGCCAAGATGGTGGAGAAGACAGATGTGTCATTCTAAGTTTCCCTTCTACACTCACTACTTACCCGATTCAGCCTCAGAAATAGTGCTTGACTGGTGAAATCCATGAATATTGGGAGTACAACAGATTACCAGCTGAAAATAATCTGGAAGATCACCAGAAAAGGTTTGTCCTGATTGGTGAGGAGCAGGCCAGCGCAGACAGGGAGGCAGAACCAGAAGTTAGTACACTGAGTGGACTGGGGTGTGGATAATCTCTGTGGATGGAAAATTTGCAGAGAGGATTCTACCATAGGTTGGCTCCTCTGCTTTAGTTGCAAAGCAGTAGATCAGCAGAGAAGTTAAAGCAAAAGATAAAGTGTACTCCAAAAAACACCAGAGTCTAATAGGATCTGGCTACACTCACCCAGCACTGGAAGTGACTCAGCACAGACCACAGCACAGCTGTGTAGTCCTATTATGCAGCATGGGGATTTTGGCCAGTGTAGTCACACTTCTACAAGCAGGAGGGCTCAGCCCAGGGCAGCCACAAATCTATACAGCAAGAGGGCTCTGCCCAGGACAACAGAACTTCCCCAGTAGCTGTGCTTCCAAACGCAGAGAAACTTCCTGTTTTGGGCTCCTCCCAGGACAGCCTCTGATTGGCACAGTGCGATTCTGCCCATGGCAGTGATACTTGCACTGCTCAGCCTAGTCCTAGGGCAGCTGCTGATCTGCACAGCAGGACTCTTCCCAGGGAAGTGACACTTCTAATGTGGGGCTCTTCCCAGGGCATTTCTGCAGCTTAGCCACTCTTAGTAGCCTGTTTGTAGGACAGCTACAGTTCATATATCTATCCCTGTTCTGCAGATGAAGCTGGTAAAATCCTTGTCCTGAAGGTGATTTTTTAAAAAATGAATAAAAAAGCCAAGTGTATCACCTGTCAGATTAGCTAGAATGACAGGGAAAGAT
This sequence comes from Antechinus flavipes, assembly GCF_016432865.1. Taxonomy (NCBI): domain Eukaryota; kingdom Metazoa; phylum Chordata; class Mammalia; order Dasyuromorphia; family Dasyuridae; genus Antechinus; species Antechinus flavipes. The sequence goes on from NC_067400.1 coordinate 484,289,475, forward strand.
AATGCAGAATGTTGGAGGGGATGTGGGAAAACAGGGACACTGATTGTTGTGGAATTGTGAATACATTTAACCATTCTGGAGACCAATTTGGAATTATACTCAAAAAGTTATCAAACTGTGCATACCCTTTGATCCAGCAGTGTTACTACTGGGCTTATATCCCAAAGAGATCTTAAAGGAGGGAAAGGGACCTGTATGTGCAAGAATGTTTGTGGCAGTCCTGTTTGTAGTGGCCAGAAACTGGAAACTGAGTGGATGCCACTCAATTGGAGAATGGCTGAATAAATTGTGGTATATGAATATTATGGGATATTATTGTTTGGTAAGAAATGACCAACAGGATGATTTCAGAAAGGCCTGGAGAGACTTACACTAACTGATGCTGAGTGAAATGAACAGGAGTAGGAGATCATTATATACTTCAACAACAATACTATATGATGATCAATTCTGATGGACCTGGCCATCTTCAGCAATGAGATGAACCAGATTAGTTCCAATGGAGCAGTAATGAACTGAACCAGCTACACCCAGTGAAAGAACTCTGGGAGATGACTATGAACCATTGCATGGAATTCCCAATCCCTATATTTTTGCCTGCCTGCATTTTGGATTTCCTTCACAGGCTAATTGTATAATATTTCCGAGTCCAATTCTTTTTGTACAGTAAAATAACAGTTTGGTCATGTATATTTATTGTGCATCTAATTTATACTCTAATATATTTAACATGTATTGATCATTCTGCCATCTAGGAGAGGGGGTATGGGGAAAGAGGGGGAAAATTAGAACAAAAGGTTTGGCAATTGTCAATGCTGTGAAATTACCCATGCATATAACTTGTAGATAAAAAGCTATTAAAATTTTTTTTAAAAGAATGAGTAGGTGAAACAACAAATAATAGAGGCAGTCAATAATTTCATTCAAGAGAATGACAATAATGGGACAATAAATCAAAATTTGTGGGATACAGCCAAAGCACTTCTTAGAGGAAGTTGAAAAACCTTCAATGCTTACTTGCACATAATAAATAAAAAGAAGATCAATGATTTTGGCAAGAAATTTAAAAAGCTAGAAGAAGAAAAAATTAAATATAAGATACTAATAAGATACCAAATAGGAAATTCTGAAAATAAAAGGGGAGATTAACAAAATTTAAAGAAAAAAACTCTATTAAATTAATAATCAAAACAGAGTTGGTTTTATGCAAAAACAACAAAAAATAAATCTTTAGTTAATTTGATTAGAAAAATGAAAGAATAAAATAAAATTTTTAGTATCAAAAATGAAAAGGGAGAAATTTTCACCAAAGAAGAAGAAATTAGAGCAATAATTCAGAGTTATTTTGCTCAACTATATATCAAAAAATCTGATAATCTAAGTGAAATGGATGAATACTTACACATATATAGATTGCCCAGATTAAGAGGAGGAAATAAATTGCTTAAATAGTCCAATTTTAGAAAAAAAAACATTGATCAACTTGCTAAGAAAAAACTCCAGGATCAGATGGATTTACATGTGAATTCTACCAAACATTTAAAAAACAATTAATCCCAATAGTATGCAAATTATTTGGAAAAATAGAGAAAGAAGGAGTCCTATTTAAACTCCTTTCCTGTCATAGCTGATACCTAAACCAGGTAGGGTCAAAACAGATTAAGAAAATTACAGATCCAGTTCCTAGTGAATCTTGATGCAAAAAATCTTAAATAAAACATTAGTAAAGAGATCACAGCAAGTTATCTCCAGGATAATATACCATGTGACCAAATAGGATTTATACCAGGAATGCACAGCTGCTTCAATATTAGGAAAACTATTAGCAAAATTTACTATATCAATAACCAAACTAATAAAATAATTACATAATTATCTTAATAGGTGCAAAAAAAACATTTGACCAAATCCAGTTTAAAATACTAGGGAGTGCAGGAATAAATGGAATTTTCTTTAAAATGATCAATAGCATCTATCTGAAATCATCTCTAAACATTATATATAAGGAGGATAAATTGAAACTACTCCCAATAAGAGCAGGGCTAAAACAAGGTTGCCCATTACCATGATTACTATTCAATCACGTATTGGAAATTTTAGCTTTGGCAATAAGAAAAGAAAGAGAAATTAAAGGAATTAGAATAGAAAATAAGAAAACCAAATTGCAAATGATATGATGGTATCCTAAGAAAATCCTAGAGAATCACCAAAAATCTACTTGAAACAATTCACAACTTTAGCAAAGTTTCAGGATACAAAATAAATCCACATAAATCTTCAGTATTTTTATATATTACCAACAAAGTTCAGTAGCAAAAGATACAAAGAGAAATTCTATTTAAAATAATTGTAAATAATATTAAATATTTGTGAGTCTACCTGCCAAAGCAATCAGGAACCATATGAACAAAATTACAAAATGTTTTCCATGTGAAGATAAACAGACCTAATCAGCTAGAAAAATATCAAGTGTTCATGGGTAAGTCAAGCTAATATAATAAAAATGACAATACTACCTAAATTAATTTACTTACCCAGTGTCTTTATCCGTTGTCCTACATCTTATCCTATTTCATAAAACCTATAAGAACTATATATGTATGTACATAAATATTTGTGGCAGCCATTTTTTTTAGTGACAAAGAACTCGAAATGAAGTGGATACCTATCATTTGGAAAATGGCTGAATAAGTTATGTATATGCATTTCAAGAAATAAGAAATGATTAGTGGGATGAGTTTATAGAGGTCTGGAGAAACTTACATGTTCTGATGCTAAGTGAAGTGATAGGATCAGGAGATCATTCTACATGGCAAGTGCAAAATTATTCAATGATTATTTCTGACCAACATGTCTTTTCAACAATGAGATGATTCCAGCCAGTTCCAATGATCTTGTGATGAAGAGAGCCATCTGCACCCAGAGAGAGAACTATATGAAGTGAATGTGGATTGCAACATATTATTTTCACTTTTTTGTTGTTGTTTGCTTGTTTTATTTTCTTTCTCATTTTTTTTCCTTTTTGATCTGATTTTTCTTCTGCAGCATGATAATTACGGTAATATATATAGAAGAATTGCACATGTTTAACATATATTGAAGTATGTTCTATGTAAGGGAGGGGAATTTGAAACTCTAGGTTTTGCAAGGGTAAATTTAGAAGACTATCCATGTATATGTTTTAAAAATAAAAAGTTTTAATAATAGAAAAAATAAATTTATCCATTGCCATCTTGGAGAAGAGTTATAAGCCCAAGAGAAAGGTCCCCTGTAAAGAAGAGAGTAAGGCTCAGTCAGGAATGATGTCTGAACAAAGCTCTCAGTACCTGGGGGTCTGTGAGTAAGGATCTGACATTCTTAACTAACTAGGAGCAGTCAGTCAGGTAGAAAGATAACTAGGTCATTATAATTTCACAAAAACATTTAAGAGAGTGTCGAATTGAAAGATGTAATGTTCTTCTGTTCTAAAATTATAATCATTCTCTGGGAGCAGATTTCTTGGGGGGCTTCTGGAGGCAGCCTTAATTTCGGTTCTATGTAATAATCACCTCAAGTGCAGCCAGGAGTTAAAGTCCAGTCCTTTATTGTATCCTTCAAAATAGCCCAGTTAATCTTTACAATTAAAGGTTCTGATAAAGGCCTCATTTCCAAAATATATAGAGAACTGACTCAAATTTATAAAAAATCAAGCCATTCTCCAATTGATAAATGGTCAAAGGATATGAACAGACAATTTTCAGATGAAGAAATTGAAACTATTACCACTCACATGAAAGAGTGTTCCAAATCACTATTGATCAGAGAAATGCAAATTAAGACAACTCTGAGATATCACTACACACCTGTCAAATTGGCTAAGATGACAGGAAAAAATAATGATGAATGTTGGAGGGGATGCGGCAAAACGGGGACACTGATCCATTGTTGGTGGAGTTGTGAACGAATCCAGCCATTCTGGAGAACAATCTGGAATTATGCCCAAAAAGTTATCAAACTGTGCATACCCTATGATCCAGCAGTGTTTCTATTGGGCTTATAACCCAAAGAGATACTAAAAAAGGGAAAGGGACCTGTATGTGCCAAAATGTTTGTAGCAGCCCTGTTTGTAGTGGCTAGAAACTGGAAAATGAATGGATGCCCATCAATTGGAGAATGGCTGGGTAAATTGTGGTATATGGATGTTATGGAATATTATTGCTCTGTAAGGAATGACCAGCAGGATGAATACAGAGAGGCTTGGAGAGACCTACATGGACTGATGCTAAGTGAGATGAGCAGAACCAGGAGATCATTATACACTTCGACAACGATATTGTATGAGGATGTATTCTGATGGAAGTGGATTTCTCTGACAAAGAGACTTAACTGAGTTTCATTGGAGAAATGATGGACAGAAACAGCTACACCCAAAGAAGGAATACTGGGAAATGAATGTGAACTATTTGATTTTTGATTTTCTTCCTGAGTTATTTTTACCTTCTGAATCCAATTCTCCCTGTGCAGCGGGAGAACTGTTTGGTTCTGCAAATATGTATTGTATCTAGGATATACTGCAACATATTTAACATATATAGGACTGCTTGCCATCTTGGGGGGGGGGAGGAAGGAGGGAGGGGAAAAAAGAAACATAAGTGATTGCAAGGGATAATGCTGTGTAAAAATTATCCTGGCATGGATTCTGTCAATACAAAGTTATTATTAAATAAAATTAAATTTAAAAAAATAGCCCAGTTAGCTTTCCTTGGTTCTGAGAGCTGTTGCCACTAGTCCTTTGTCTCTTCCAGGTTCAGCCTCCAGCTCCCTCTGAGTTCTGGCTCTCTCAATCTCTTCAACTGACTCTTTTGGCTGAGTCTCTAAGAGCGTCTTATATATGATCTCTTAAAGATGTGAACTCAAAGGTTGACTTCTCCTCTGAGAGTGGGATTGTGGAAGCTGTGGGAGTGGGAAGAGAGTGGGAGCTATCTCCTCCACTGAACTTGTGAATCTCATACTGAATCCTGACTTGTGAATCTAAAAAGCTAATGTGTAAAGTAATGTGTGAACGCTATTTTTTTTGGTAGCAGTCATTTTTTTTAATAATTATAACTTTTTGTTGACAGAACCCATGCCTGAGTAATTTTTTATAATATTATCCCTTGCACTCACTTCTATTCTGACTTTTCTCCTCCCTCCCTCCACTACTTCTCCCAGATGGCAAACAGTCCTATACATGTTAAATATGTCACAGTATATCCTAGATACAATATATGTATACAGAACTGAACAGTTCTCTTGTTGTACAGGAAGAATTGGATTCAGAAAGTAAAAATAACCCAGGAAGAAAAACAAAAATGGAAACAATTTACATTCATTTCCCAGTGTTCTTTCTTTGGGTGTAGCTGCTTCTGTCCATCATTGATCAAATGGAACTGAATTAGATCTTCTTTTTGTTGAAGAAATCCACTTCCCTCAGAATACATCCTAATACAATATCATTGTTGAAGTACATAATGAACTCCTGGTTCTGCTCATTTCACTTAGCATCAGTTTATGTAAGTCTCTACAAGCTTCTCTGTATTCATCTTGCTGGTCATTTCTTACAGAACAACAATATTCCATTACATTCATATTACAATTTACTCAATCATTTTCTAATTGATGAGCATCCATTCATTTTCTAGTTTCTAGCCACTACAAATAGGGCTGACACAAACATTTTGGCACATACAGGTCTCTTTCCCTTCTTTAGTATCTCTTTGGGATAGTAACACTGCTGGATCAAAGGGTATGTAAAGTTTGATAACTTTGGGGGCATAATTCCAGATTGCTCTCCAGAATGATTGGATTCATTCACAACTCCACAAACAATGCATCAGTGTCCCAGTTTTTCCTCATCTCCTCCAACATTCATCATTATTTTTTCCTGTCATCTTAGCCAATCTGACAGGTGTGTAGTTGTATCTCAGAGTTGTCTTAATTTGCATTTCTCTGATCAATAGTGATTTGGAAATCTCTTTCATATGAGTGGAGATAGTTTCCATTTCATCATCTGAAAATTGTCTGTTCATAACCTTTGACCATTTATCAATTGGAGAATGGCTTGATTTCTTATAAATTAGAATCAATTCACTATATATTTTGGAAATGAGGCCATTATCAGAACCTTTAACTGTGAAAATGTTTTCCCAGTTTTTTGCTTCCTTTCTAATCTTGTTTGCATTAGTTTTGTTTGGATAAAGGCTTTTTAATTTGATGTAATCAAAATTTTCTATTTTGTGGTCAATAATGATCTCTTGTTCACTTTTGGTCACAAATTTCTTCCCCCTTCACAAGTCTGAGAAATAAACTATCCTATGTTCCTTTAATTTTTTTATAATCTCATTCTTTATGCCTAAATCATGAACCCATTTTGATCTTGCCTTGGTATACAGTGTTAAGTGTGGGTCCATGCCTAATTTCTGCCATACTAATTTCCAGTTTTCCCAGCAGTTGTTGTCAAATAATGAATTCTTATCCCAAAAGTTAGGATCTTTGGGTTTGTCAAACACTAGATTGCTATAGTTGACTATTTTGTCTTGTCAACCTAACCTATTCCACTGATCAACTAATCTATTTCTTAGCCAATACCAAATGGTTTTGGTGACTGCTGCTTTATAATATAATTTTAGATCAGGTATAGTTAGGCTGCCTTTATTTGATTTTTTTTTTCATTAATTCCCTTGAGATTCTCGCTCTTTTATTCTTCCATATGAATTTTGTTGTATTTTTTCTAGATCATTAAAATATTTTCTTGGGAGTCTCATTGGTGTGTCATCTTTATTATGTTTGCTCAGCCTATCCAAGAGCACTTATTATTTTTCCAATTATTTAAATCTGACTTTATTTGTATGTAAAGTTTTTTTGTAATTTTGCTCATATAATTCCTGACTTTCCTTTGGTAGATAGGTTCCCAAATATTTTATGCTATCAACAGTTATTTTGAATGGAATTTCTCTTTGTATCTCTTGCTGTTGGATTTTGTTGGTGATGTATAAAAATGCTAAAGATTTATGGGGATTTATTTTGTATCCTGAAACTTTGCTAAAGTTATGAATTATTTCTAATAGCTTTTTAGTAGAATCTCTGGGGTTCTCTAAGTATATCATCACATCATCTGCAAAGAGTGATAATTTGTTTTCCTCATTACCTACTGTAATTCCTTTAATCTCTTTCTCAGTCTTATTGCCAAGGCTAGCATTTCTAATACAATATTGAATAATAATGGTGATAGTGGGCAACCTTGCTTCACTCCAGATCTTACTGGGAAAAGGCAGAAGCACATTTGATCTCTTTACCAGCAAAGACAGGAACCAGAAACATAAGTTGTATAAGCCACCATCATCTTTTATGAAGCTGATAAATAATGCCAGTCAGTAGAAATTCTCAGTATTAAAGTTGGAATTTGATAGAAATAAACAAAAAGGTGTTCCATGAAATTTTAAATGTCTCTTTTACTATCCAATACTGAAGTAAAAAGATGAAATGATGCACTGGTAGCTGAGAATAATGAATGTGAAAAAACAAAACATAGTTTATCACTGAAACTTGGATCTTTGCCATAGTGTTCAAGAAATTTTCTTGACAAAGGTATTGAAGTGGTTTGTCATTTTCTTCTCCAGTGGATTAAGGCAAACAGAGGTTAAACGACTTGTCCAGGTTCATGCAGCCAAATGAGCAATCTGAACTTAGGTCTTTTAGGCTCCAGGACCTTTAAGAGAAAAAATTTAGACATATTCAATTTATGGTGAAACTTCTCCCACCTCATTGAAAAGTAAGAAGGGAAAAGTGAAAAGGGAAGGAATAAGCTAAGTGGAAGGGAATACGGAAACTGGGAGGGAAAGGGGTTAGATAGGGGGAGGAACTCTAAGGTGGGGGGAGGGATACTAAAAAGGGTGTGAAAAGCTGTGAAAAGCAAGTGGTGCTCACAAGGTTAATACTGGGGGTAAGGGGGAAAGAAGGGAGAAAAGCATAAACCGGGGTTAACAAGATGGCAAGTAATACAGAATTGGTCATTTTAACCATAAATGTGAATGGGGTAAACTCCCCCATAAAGAGGAAGCAGTTAGCAGAATGGATTAAAAGCCAGAATCCTACAATATGTTGTTTACAGGAAACACACCTGAAGCGGGGAGATACATTCAGAGTAAAGGTAAAAGGGTAGGGCAAAATCTACTATGCTTCAGGTGAAGTAAAAAAAGCAGGGGTAGCCATCCTGATCTCAGATCAAGCAAAAGCAAAAATTGATCTAATTAAAAGAGACAAGGAAGGACACTATATCTTGCTAAAGGGTAGCATGGATAATGAAGCAATATCAATATTAAACATATATGCACCAAGTGGTGTAGCATCTAAATTCTTAAAAAAGAAATTAAGAGAGCTGCAAGAAGAAATAGACAGCAAAACTGTAATAATGGGAGATCTCAACCTTGCACTCTCAGAATTAGATAAATCAAACCACAAAATAAATAAGAAAGAAGTCAAAGAGGTAAATAGAATACTAGAAAAGTTAGATATGATAGATCTCTGGAGAAAATGAAATGGAGACAGAAAGGAGTAATTCAACTTACCTGGTTTAGGTATCAGTACTATGTCTGTGTCATAAAAGGAATTTGCTAGGAGTCCTTCATTCCCTACTTTTTTTCAAATAGTTTATATAGCTTTGGAGTCAATTGTTCTTTAAATGTTTTGTAGAATTCACATGTAAATCCATCTGGTTCTGGGGAGTTTTTTTTTTTTTTTTTTTTTTTTTTTTTTTTTTTTTTTTTTTTTTTTTTTTTTAAAGGGAGTTGGTTAATAGCTTGTTCTATGTCTTTTTCTAAAATGGGACTGTTTAGGATATTTACTTCTTCCTCTGTTAATCTGGGCAAGCTATATTTTTTAAGGTATTCTATTTCATTTAAGCTGTCGAATTTATTGGCAGAAAGTTGAGCAAAGTAATTCCTAATTATTGCTCTAATTTACTCTTTGTTAGTGGCGAGTTCTCCCTTTTCATTTTTAAAACTAACACTTTGATTTTCCTCTTTCCTTTTTTTAATCAGATTTACTAAGGATTTGTCTATTTTGTTGGTTTTTTCATAGAACTAACTCTTAGTTTTATTAATTAATTCAATAGGTTTTTTTTTTTTACTTTCAATTTTATTGATCTCTTCTTTTATTTTTAGAATTTCAAGTTTAGTGTTTGACTGGGGGTTTTTAATTTGTTCCTTTTCTAGCATTTTTAGTTGCAAGCCCAATTCATTGATCTTCTCTTTCTCCATTTTATGCAAGTAGGCCTCTAGAGATATGAAATTTCCCCTTATTACCACTTTGGTGCACTTTCTTCTCAGCAATTCATGGAACTCATACAAAAATTGGCCATATATTAGGACATAAAAGCCTCAAACTCAAATACAGTAAAGCAGAAATAGTACATGAATCCTTTTCAGACCACAATACAATGAAAATTACATTCAACAAAAAAACCAGGGGAAAATAGACCAAAAAATAATTGGAAACTAAATAATCTCATACTAAAGAATGATTGGGTGAAACAGCAAATCATAGACATAATTAATAACTTCACCCAAAAAACTGACAACAATGAGATGTCATACCAAAATGTGTGGGATGCAACCAAAGTGGTCTGCTTGGCTGTGAGAATCCTGCCATTCTTGCTGCTGCTGCCTGCCCTCAGCCTGTTCCCAATCTAAAACCTTCCCCGCCCTGGAGCAAAAACAGACTTTTCCTGGTGAATTTCAAGGATGTCTTCTCTTGGTAATTATTTGTGGGTTTTTTTTTTTTTTTTCAGTCAAGCACTAATTCCGAGGCTTGTCATGAATCAAATTCTGAGAAAAAATGTGGAGCTTACGCAGATGTGTGCCTCTTCTCCGCCATCTTGGCCAGAAGTCTTTGCGAATTTTTAAAGATGTGAAAGATGTGAACTCTGAACTAGAGAACCGTTAAACACAATGCTAAAATTAGACAACTGATTTATCACTTTGTAAGAATCCTAACAGAAAGAGATTGACAGTGTCAGAAATTACAGGGAGGTGAAGCATAAGGATTAAGAAAAAGTCATTGAATTTGGTAATTAAAAATTAACAATTGCTTTAGAGAGTAGACTCTTAGGTGAACTAATGATCATGAAACAAAGTCATGGAAAGAGCAATGAATTTAAGCTTGTGTTTAAATCGTCACTCAGCTACTTTGTAGTTTAGGAAATTCTTATAATCTACCTTGACCTCAACTATAACATGAAGAGGTTGGAAGTAGTTATGTCTAAGGACCCTATAATCCCTAAAAATTAAAATTACATTGTTCATGAGAATTCTCAGGTGAAAGCAATCTTTTTTAAAAAAACATTTTCTATTATACTTATGTGAACCATGTATTTCTTACTGCCTTTGGAGCTTAAATGAAATGTTGATTATTAAGAGATATTAGGAACTATTACCACCATGATATTAACCCATTATGTCTTTTGTGCAACCAAATATATATACACATATTCAAGCTTCTTTAGAATTCTCTTTGCCTCCTTGTTATTGCTCCTTTCTCCCAGAAGCAAATTTTGGAGAGATTTTTAAATGTCATTTTGAATTCTTTAGAAGCCACAGGAGATGGGACAATTTCTCTAGGACCTGACACAATTGAAGGGGAAAAAAATCAATGAATTGGGTCTTAAATTGCCTTAGAGAAAGAAAGAAGTAATTTACTAATGATAAAAATTCAAACTGTATAGACTATAGGTAAAATAATATGGAACTCAATATTTCAAGCATCCTATTTCACTTAGAGTCATTTTACTGCTAATCATCCTAGCTACTGAGGCTTTCCTCACCACTGACACTTTACCACTTCTTGTTTTAATTTTAATGTGCAACTTAACAAGAATTATTTATTTTTTCAATCCCACCTCTCCTACTCTATTAATATGACAAAACACACAAAAGAAAGCAAAGAAAAGTTCCATTCTATTCATTAGTTTTTTAAAATTTTGACCTTCCAATGGTTATGAAAGCAGCTAAATCTAAGTCTAAACAGAGTATCTGAAAAGTGGGGGAAAAAAAATTTGAGAGCACAAGTGTGAAGGGAACATTGCCCTCAGATTTTAAAAGCTTCTCTAAAGCAACTTTTGTTTGAGCATTTTTTGTTGTTAAAAGGATAGCAAGGACAATTCATTGTTACAATGAATTCTGTCAAGAATGTGTTGGGAGAGACCAGGTCTTCTATTATTTTTCTTTTCCATCTAATCACATGACAACACCCACAAACTGAGAGCGTTTTTGACTGCCTACATATACTATGCCAACAATGTAATGACTTTATAAAATATATTTCTGTCCCTTCAGATGGTTTCATAGAAACTTAGATCTTATGTAATTATCACTATGGTAACACCATAACTATCTGGGGAAAATATGGCATATGATTAAATCTGAGAGAACAATACACAGCAAGAATGGGTTAGAGATTTCGCGTCAACTAAACATACAGTCAAAGTGACTAAAGAAGGAAAAGCAATTATCATAGGATGCTAAGATAATAGTTCTTATACACAAAGAGAGCCCTATCTTCACTTTACAAATGAAGAAACTGAGACTCGCAGATAAGAAGTCATTTCCCAGAGTAATAAAGGAAGTTTTTCACTTTATAATGAATCCATAGGATGTTTGAATAATCACTGACAGAATTTTGCTATTTGAAAAGATGGTCATAAACTATTGTTTCAAAAATAAATATGAACCTTGACAAAATGGAACCTCAACATCTATTACCCTGCCCCATATTCTTCAGTAGGATGTTAGATCCCCGAGAATAGGAAAATTTAGTTCTTATCTTTATGTTTTCAGGATCTAACATAGCAACACATAGTAGGTAATAAAGAAATGCTGAATGAATAAATTATTAATTTATTCATTAATTCCTACATTATATTTTTTTTATCAATTCCCTCTTCTCTTTTTTAGAATTAGCCCCATTCCCCTTCCCCTTGCTGCTTTTATCTACTCTTCCTTTTTGGTTATACTGTGTTTAAATATTTCAGCCTTTTTAATATTTTATTCAAAAATAGAGTAATAATTCTAATCTGAGAAAATTACATGATTAAATGAATTATCAGATATAAAGAATTTGAATATTTTCTGCTTTTGATGAATCCATGACATTGTTCTTTAGAATTAATAAAGTTCATTCTCCCTTCTGTCATGACACTGCAAACACAAACCAGGTTCCGGAAGATTTAATCTTTTCATGCCTGCAAAGCATGAGACTCTACAATTCTACTTAATGTTTAACTATGTTGCACATCATATTTGGAATAATATATTACCTCACTTCCAAGACACTGGACCATATATGTGTATGTACTTTTTTTGTGTAAGCCATCTTTTTCTGAAATTCTAGAAGCATGATGAAATCAACACCAGTTTTAGAGCCATAATTAGATCAACTCTTCCTTTGTTCCTTGAAAGAATTAGTCAATCTTCTCACCAAAACTTCACCCAAAACTCATTCCCCTAAATATATTGCCCAGTCCCATTTATTAGCATGCAAGCTCCTTGAGAAAACTATCTTTTCTTCTGTATATATACCATTCCTTAACACAGTATTCATTATATAATATTTTAAAATGAACATTTATGTATTTTTCTTTGTTTCCATTTTCCTTCATTACTCTCTCCTTCCCTTCCTCTCTCCCTCCCTCTCTCTCTCTTTCTTCCTTTATCTCTTTCTCCTTCTTCCTCCCTTCCTTTTTCCTTCTTTTCTCTCTCTTTCTGTCCCTTCCTTCATTTCTCTTTTCTTCCACCATTTCTCCTTTCTTCCTCCATTTTTCCCTTCTTCTTCTAGTTCTCATTTCTTCCTATTTTCTTTCCTTCCTTCTTTCCTTCCTTCCTTCTTTTCTTTCTTTCTTTCTTTCTTTCTTTCTTTCTTTCTTTCTTCCCTGGTTTTAATTAAAATGTGCCCCCCTAAAGTGCATCTTGAATTCCTTATCGTGGTGTGGCAGTAATTGTTTTCTAAGGATTCTTCATCAGAAAAAAAATATTCCTCTTGGAAGGACTCCTGAGCAGACATCTTATTATTTTTAAGTTTGATATTTATTTATTTATTTATAAGTTTGTTTTTGCCACATATATACATACATATGTGTGTTATGTATTTAGATGTACATCTTTTGAATATAGCAATTTTTTGGAAGAATGAGATGATACTGACAATAGAAAAAAGTTAAACTGCGTAGTTTTCTATTAAAGTGCTATTAGTTTTATTTTTTTTTTTCTCACAATGGGGGGATATTTTGTTGGTGGTAGTGGTGGCAGTATTCTGTTTGATTGATTTTTGGATTTGTTGTTGTTGTTTCCTTCAAGGAAAATATACTTAGGACTTCCGGCCAAGATGGCGGAGAGGAAATACACTTCTGTGTAATCTCCGTGTTTTTCTCTCACTATTCATTTCATTTCATGCCTCTGAATTAATGCTCGACTGAAAAAAAACCATACAATTACTTACCAAGAGAAACCATCCTTGAGACTCGTCAAGAAAGGTCTGTTTTTGCGCGAGGGCGGGGACGGTATTTGGAAGCAGTCTGCGGGTAGCAGCAGCTGCAACCAGAGCACAGATAGCAGCTCAGAACCGGGTGGAGCGGAGAGGGGGTAGGACGCCATCGCAGCCGTCTCTGCGGTGAGAGCTTTGCTATAGGAGCAAGTCAGCAGCCCAGCAGAGAAGCTAAAAACACCGGGGGTGAAGAATACAATCCCAAACAGCTGGAGTTTCTCGGGACCTGGCCACCCCTCCCCCACAGTGTCTTAGCCCGCTCGGATCTCAGAGCGCTCGGATCTCAGTGCGCAGGCGCCATAGCACAGTAGGACCTGTGCCTCACGAATACCCTGCCCCTCCCCCAAAGAAAGCAGCCTCCATTCAAGGGGTTTTTTTTCCTTCTGTTTCTTTGATAGTTTGTCTTTGATAAATAGACAGAATGAGCAAGAAACTGAAAAAGAATTTAACCCTGGACAGCTTTTATACAGATAAAGAGCAGACTCCAAACCCTGAGGAGACTAAAAACAAACAGTCCCCAGGTGAATCCCCGAAGGAAGAGACCTTATGTCCCTCAGCACAGATGAATCTCATGGAGGAAATTAAAAAGGCTCTCACAAGGGAGCTAGAAGAAAAATGGGAAAAGGAGAGGGAGGCTCTGCAAAAGGAGAGGGAGGCTTGGCAAAAGAGCCTGGAGAAGTCAGTTAAAGAGAGAGTGGATAAAGAAACCAAATCCTTGAAAAATAGGATTAGTGAACTGGAAACAGAAAACAGCTCTCTAAAAAACAAAATTGGCGAAATGGAAAAAAATTCCACAGAACAAAAGAACTCAATTGGACAATTAGAAAAAGATCTTAAAAAAGTGAGTGAAGAAAATACCTCACTGAAAATCAGGGTCGAACAATTGGAATTGAATGACTCGAGGAGACAAGAAGAATCAGTCAAGCAAATCCAAAAAAATCAAACAATGGAAAAGGATGTGAAATACCTTTTGGGGAAGACAACAGACCTGGAAAACAGATCCAGGAGAGACAACCTGAGAATCATCGGACTTCCAGAAAAGTATGATGAAAAAAAAAGCCTGAACACTATCTTCCAGGAAATTATCAAAGAGAACTGCCCAGAAGTCATAGAAACAGAAGGTAAAATAGACATTGAAAGAATTCATCGATCCCCTACTGAAAGGGATCCTAAAATCAAAACACCAAGGAATATAGTGGCCAAATGCCAGAACCCTCAGGCAAAGGAAAAAATACTGCAAGCGGCTAGAAAAACCCAATTCAAGTATCAAGGAGCCACAATAAGGATCACCCAGGATCTGGCAGCATCCACATTAAAGGATCGAAGGGCCTGGAATATGATATTCCGAAAGGCTAAGGAACTTGGTATGCAACCAAAAATAACTTACCCAGCGAGATTGAGCATCTTTTTCCAGGGAAGAAGATGGACATTCAACGAAATAAGCGAATTTCATCTATTTCTGATGAAAAAGCCAGAACTTAACAAAAAATTGATCTACAAGCACAGAACTCAAGAGAAATCTAAAAAGGTAAAGATTAATCTTGGGAACTATATTTCGGCTGTAAAGATGTATAAAGAATACATGTATACCTTGTTCTAGAAACTAGGTGTGGAAAGGACATTGTACTAGAAAAAAGGGAAAGTGGGGGTACTACATTTCATGAAGAGGCAAAGAAAACCTAGTAAACCTGAGAGAAAGAATGGAGAGGAATGAAAATAGTGAGTATTTTACTGCTTTCAGAATTGGCAGTAAGAGAAGAATTTTAGACATATTCAATCTATGGTGAAACTTCTCCCACCTCATTGAAAAGTGAGAAGGGAAAAGTGAAAAAGGAAGGAATAAGCTAAGTGGAAGGGAATACGGTAACTGGGAGGGAAAGGGGTAAGTTGGGGGGGGGAACTCTAAGGGGGGGGGAGGGATACTGAAAAAGGGAGGGCTGTGAGAAGCAAGGGGAGCTCACAAGCTTAATACTGGGAAGGGGGGTAAGGGAGGGGGTAAGGGAGTAAGAAGGGAGAAAAGCATAAACCGGGGTTAACAAGATGGCAAGTAATACAGAATTGGTCATTTTAACCATAAATGTGAACGGGGTAAACTCCTCTATAAAGAGGAAGCGGTTAGCAGAATGGATTAAAAGCCAGAATCCTACAATATGTTGTATACAGGAAACACACCTGAAGCGGGGTGATACATGCAGGTTAAAGGTAAAAGGTTGGAGCAAAATCTACTATGCTTCAGGTGAAGCCAAAAAAGCAGGGGTAGCCATCCTGATCTCAGATCAAGCTAAAGCAAAAATTGAT